>NC_141554.1:33937500-34100000 GCF_021556685.1 Rattus norvegicus
GTCTGAAACTTTCTATGTTCCCGTCTTTGTGATATATTAGTTTAAGAATTTTGACAAAGAAATTCAAGTCAGCAGAGAGTAGTACATATGACCAGCACTGTAATGGTGTATTTATGAAATAGCTTCAGATTGCTCATACTTTGGATAGAGCACAGGCCTCTAGTGCTCTCTACTTTTCTGCTATACCTAGAAATGTTATCACAGTGGTACTGTCCCACAACCCAGCCAGCTAAAAATGATATATGAACAACCTGTATGAGTTAGTTAAATAAGATGGGAATGGGGACCACTAGGTAGCTCAGTGGTTGAAAACACTTGCAACACAAATTTGATGACTTTAGTTTGAATATCAGGATCTCACAGTGGGCAAGAGAATTAATTTAATTTTAAAAAATGAATACAATGTGCAGGATGAATTTCAAACTTGGACTGGGTGTGTCTCAAAGTTGCACCCTTAACCAATGTTCATATTATCGACACACGCTATATATCACAATTTATTTGCTTAGTTATTGTATGTGTGTAATATTGGTTTTCAACCTTTTGGGAAACGATTTTGTTGTGTAGACCAGGCTAGTTTGGAAGCTGCGACTGCCCCCTGCCTTGGTCTTCATAGTGCTGGGATAACAAGCATATACCAACCACTGTGCCAAACTTATGACTGTTTCTCTAAAAGAAGATTATTATTAGCTGGCCACAAGCTAGTAAATTTTTTTTTCAATTCTGATACTAATGGAATGAGGCAGTACATTTGCTCATGGGGTGATGGTGCGTACATATGGTGAATGAGAGCTTGAGGCTGGAAACACAGCTCAGTTGGTAGACTCCTTGCCTAGCCTGCCCAGAACCCTACATTCAATCCTCAGCACTGCATGGAGCCGGAAGTGCTACACATACCTGTAATCAATCCTGGAAATAGAGGCAGGAAGGTCAGAAAACTTAAGAACCCCCTTTGACTACATAGCACGCTTGAGGTCAGCCTGAAAAATACTTGTGTTTCAAACCACTTTTCATGTTTTATAGATAGTAACTCATTTTGGGGTTCCGTAAATGAAAAAAAGAATGAAATACAAAGAAGAAACATAAGAAGTAATTGAAAAAAATCCAAAACTGTATCACTTCACTGACCATCAAATATAGATCACATATTTATTTCCCTAGAGGAAACAAAAGAATAGAACAGACAACATTCTTTTGAATTTATTTTTTTAATGTGAAATAAACACTGAGCTTTTGGGGAATTTAAGGACTGTGCTGTTATGGAGGTTATTATATTTAATGATAGGATTAGCAACCCATTATACCTTGTATAGTTATAAACTTTATATAGTTATGATTCTCTCAATGTCCTAAAAGAAAACCATTAATCATTTGCCTATTTCCATATTCCCCAAATTAATAAACCTACATTGAGAAAGACACATTCTTTTAAAGTGATCTTTGCCTAATACACTGTGCCTTCTGGATTTCAATAAGTAAAATATATAAGCCTATTTTTATTAGAAAGTGATATTGCTCTTAAGGCTAAATTTTGTTGTTAATGTGGGGAGCACATGCATGGCAGGGCACATGTGTGGAGTTCAGAGGTCAAGTTTCAGGAATTGATTCTGTACTTCCACTGGATCCAAATTATCAGACTAACAAACTGTTTTATCATCCTAGCCACTTTGCTGGCCCTGTGGAGGTCATGTCTAGAAATCTGTTACAGAAGAGCAGTATATATTTTTCTTCTACCATGTTACAAAGGGAAAGAGGGTAATACAGGCAAACATTAAAACATTCTCAGCTCCTGAGAATGAACTTTCACGCAAAAGGAAGTCTCTCTGGGATTGTGGTGAACTGAGAGGGTAAAAAGGGATTGGGGAAACTACTAAGCATTCCCCCATTCTATGCAGAGATGCTCCCATTTTCTTTGTTGACTGGATTCTAAAAATGTGTGTAGACTATCTCTTACCAGTGTATCAGTGAAACTGAAAAGCCTTCCAGAAAAGTATGTAGCTTCAGGTGAAAGGTATTAAAGGCAGGCATCAGCTGTCATCCTTTGACCTTTGTGTGTAAGCACAAGGGGGCATATATACCCTCAAATGCCTACAAAACACACACACACACACACACACACACACACACACACACACACCCCTAGCCTATTCCTCAAAGTGATTCCCAACCCCTGGAATTCTGCTGGCATCAAACTTGCCCTTCAAAAGTTGAGAGCTTTGGGATTTATTCAGAAGCCACATATCATAGGTCAAGCATGTTTGCATTAGCATCCAAATTGCATTTATGTATCTTGAAAGAAGGCTCTCCGACAGAAAAATTCACAATCTTTCAAGCCATGCCCCTTGAAGTGAAACTGCCCATGGACAAGGACTGTCCATCATTGTTTCATTCATAGAGTACTCAGTGCAGACTGGTTTACACCAAGATATTAAAAGAGCATTGATGGTGCCAGTAGCTGTGAGAACTAACTATGCCTTAGTCACCATAGTATGCAATCTTCTGTCTAACAAACAAGAAAATGTTACTGGTCTTCCTTTATGAATAACTGGAAAGGTCTGCCTCTCCCAGGCATATATTACTAGGCATTTTGCAACTGTGTATGGACACATACATATATCTGTGAGTACACGTACCCACTAGAGGATTTTCTTTGAGCTTAATTTTGTAAACTAAATTTTGCAGACAGTTTGATGAAGTAGAAGAAGCTACTCATTACCTTCTAAGGGATAGTGCCGTTGGGCCCCATTCTAAGTGAAGTCTCCTAGATAATGTTAGGTACATGATAGCAAGGTCAAACAAGCTACATAGAACTTAATATTTCTTTGAAGGACAATTTGCCATTTAATGTTGCATTAGATGCTCATTATCAGTAATTATGTATACTATTGTAGTTATTTCCATAATCCAATTAAGCAAAACTTTCAAATAGGAGAATGTAAACATGGTTAGGTACTGTCTGTCACATCACAAGGGTACTAGAGATAGAAGGAGATGCATAGACTAGGCAAAGCAACGGAACCAAAATCAAAAGAGAAACAGAATTCAAGAAATGGAGCCCTATTCTGTAAAATTCCTCCAGAGAGAATTTAAGGCAAATGATCCGCTTGCCATATTCCATGCATTATAACCATGTGGTAAGTATGATAACATTTACTAGCAGTATGAATATTTTGAATATATCTGGATAACGTGTCTTTTAGTTGATTTTTTGTGAAAGACAGGCAAATATCCAAAAACCTCCAGAGTTACATGCACACTGCCATGCGAATGAATCATATACTGTCCTTGTCCACTCTGGTATGGCCCAGGAACGATGTAGTGGTTTTCTTCTTTTCAGCATCCTCATGAGTGTATTGTAGGAAGGTGCTCTCTTTGGGCAGGGGAGGGGAATGATAGCATCTTAATCTGTGAACCTTTTCCTTTCTTGGAATTCTTGATTAAGAAGGATGGATTTCCTAACTGGATTTCACTCGATGGGTTGTGATTCTCAAGAATGCTTGCTTAACAGCTTGAAAACACCAGGGCTAAATGTCATGGTGACAAAAAATGGAAGTTAAGCTAGATTTTATCATAAATCAATTGAAAACAGAAACCTGCTCTAACCATAAACTGAATAATCCAAAGCTGTGGCTTTAAAAACATTCGTGCTCTGCATCTAGAAACAAATGTTCTGTTGGATTTGAAATGAGGCTTTATAAGTTCAATTGAATTATCTTTGATGCTCTACTTTTAATAAGTGAAAACTCTGGTTTTTAATAAGCGTTGACTGGGCAATTTTGTAAGCTTTAAAATTAAATGAAGGGATAGAATGACCAGTCAAGGCAGTGTGCCTAGAATTCACAACCATTGCAGGATGTTATTATAAACAACGCATCAAGTCAAGGAGATATTAGCTTCTAGCATTGAAATTATTCTCCTTAATGTAAGCTTTCTCAACTATTTGGAGGTGCAGAAAAGATACAAGGAGGCAGATTAGAACCCAGAGTTTCTGGCCTGGGTAGAGCCTTCAAGTTCCCTCATCCTAATTTTTTTTTAATGACAGGCCTGTGCGCATGCTAATTCTTTGTACTAAAAGGTTTGGGGCATCTGTAAAACACTTTGACATTAGACTCTCTATGGATCTACTTATTTATTATTTTTTTCAAGTTTTACTTATTTATTCACTGTGTATGAATGTTCTGCCTGTTTATATGAATATGTTCTCTCTCTCTCTCTCTGTGTATGTGTGTGTGTGTGTGTATGTGTGTGTGTATGTGTGTGTGTGTATGTGTGTGTGGGGGGGGTGTTTCTCAGTGAGACCAGAAGGGTATCTGATGCCCTGGAACCAGAAATGGTTACAAGCTACCATGCGATTGCCGGGAAGTGAACCCACAAACCTCTGTAAAAACAAGAAGTGTTTCTTATTCATTAAACATTCCACCTAGCCCATTTTCTTTTGTTTTTGCTTTCATTCCTAAAAGAGATAGTGACCAAAGAGATGGAAAGAAAGGATAGCAAGAGTAGGGAAACCATCCTTCTAGGTTGGGTGGTTTTAAACGTCTCAACATGAATCTCATGAATATATCTATACCACCTCCCCTGAGGTTCAAATAGCATCATGGAACTGGACAGGGTGGAAAGATTGTGAGAGGCAGATGTTTGGAGAATCATGTTACTGAGAGATGTCCTCTGAATGGACTCATGTTACTGAGAGATGTCCTCTGAATGGACGCTACATGGCCATTGTACTCCCAAACTCACTACAGCTGTGGCTACCTGAAACCAACCTTCACAAAAATCAAGCCGGTCAGCATTCCAGCATGGTTGGAGGAGGTACACACAAGGCCCACTCTATCTGGAGAGAGCTATTGCTGAGTGGTGGTACATAATGAACAGGTATCACTTTCTTCAGTGGTGTAACTACTAAAAAGTAACCCAGGATGAGTAAATAACTGCCCACCAATGTTTTTTTTTATTAACTTGAGTATTTCTTATTTACATTTCGAGTGTTATTCCCTTTCCCAGTTTCCGGGCAAACATCCCCCTAATCCCTCCCCCTCCCCTTCTTTTTGGATGTTCCCCTCCCCATCCTCCCCCCATTCCCACCAATGTTTATGGAAGAAACCCGAATTAATCTCAGTGGGTCATGGATCTTGACAGGACAAAAATCGGAGGGGAAAAGGTTTGTTTATTTCTTCTCAAGATATATGTATTTTGTGTGCTATGTATGGATGTTCTGCTTTGTAGGTGTGTATGTCTATGTGTATGTGCATATGTGCTCTCCCATGCACATATGCTATCTTGCTTTTTATTATTTAGAGAAATAGTAGTGGTAGATGGAGAGGAATGATGAAAAAAGAATGATGTGGATGGAAAATGACTAAAATCCATTATATACATGTATGAAACTATTAAAGAGTCCATTTCAATAATTATAAAGAGAATAGAAAAAAAGCTAAGATATGTATAGGTGGGCAAAGCCATAGTTTTGCTTCTTTATGCACAGTTCCAAGGCAAAAGAAGAACTAATGATTAGCCTGGTTACTTTAAAGTAAAATTGTACATGAAAATTATTGGCATGTTTTAAGTGTAAAGAGATGGAAATGCAACTGTTTATCTAAGAGTAAGCCCTTTTAGTTTACAGTCTCAGAAATACTTGTGAGAATACACTGTTGCATTTAGTTCCTGTATACTTATAATGCAAATCACAATTTGCCTAAGAATCATACTTTGGTGACACATGGTTAAGAGCTCCTTTGCCGAGCCAAAACCATTCAATGGAAAAAAGATAGCATGTTCAGCAAATGGTGCTGGTTCAACTGGAGGGCAACATGTAGAAGAATGCAGATCGGTCCATGCTTATCACCCTCTACAAAGCTTAAGTCCAAGTGGATCAAGGACCTCCACATCAAACCAGATACACTCAAACTAATAGAAGAAAAACTAGGGCAGCATCTGGAACACATGGGCACTGGAAAAGATTTCCTGAACAAAACACCAATGGCTTACGCTCTAAGATCAAGAATCGACAAATGGGATCTCATAAAACTGCAAAGCTTCTGTAAGGCAAAGGACACTGTGGTTAGGACAAAACGGCAACCAACAGATTGGGAAAAGATCGTTACCAATCCTACAACAGATAGAGGCCTTATATCCAAAATATACAAAGAACTCAAGAAGTTAGACCGCAGGGAGACAAATAACCCTATTTAAAAAAATGGGGTTCAGAACTAAACAAAGAATTCACAGCTGAGGAATGCCGAATGGCTGAGAAACACCTAAAGAAATGTTCAACATCTTTAGTCAGAAGGGAAATGCAAATCAAAACAACCCTGAGATTTCACCTCACACCAGTGAGAATGGCTAAGATCAAAAACTCAGGTGACAGCAGATGCTGGCGAGGATGTGGAGAAAGAGGAACACTCCTCCATTGTTGGTGGGATTGCAGACTGGTACAACCATTCTGGAAATCAGTCTGGAGGTTCCACAGAAAATTGGACATTGAACTGCCTGAGGATCCAGCTATACCTCTTTTGGGCATATACCCAAAAGATGCCCCAACATATAAAAAAGACACGTGCTCCACTATGTTCATCGCAGCCTTATTTATAATAGCCAGAAGTTGGAAAGAACCCAGATGCCCTTCAACAGAGGAATGGATACAGAAAATGTGGTACATCTACACAATGGAATATTACTCAGCTATCAAAAACAATGACTTTATGAAATTCGTAGACAAATGGTTGGAACTGGAAAATATCATCCTGAGTGAGCTAACCCAATCACAGAAAAACACACATAGTATGCACTCATTGATAAGTGGCTATTAGCCCAAATGCTTGAATTACCCTAGATGCATAGAACACATGAAACTCAAGACAGATGATCAAAACGTGAATGCTTCACTCCTTCTTTAAAAGGGGGAACAAGAATACCCTTAGCAGGGAATAGAGAAGCAAAGATTAAAACAGAGACAGAAGGAACACCCATTCAGATTCTGCCCCACATGTGGCCCACACATATACAGCCACCCAATTAGACAAGATGGATGAAGCAAAGAAGTGCAGACTGACAGGAGCCGGATGTAGATCGCTCCTGAGAGACACAGCCAGAATACAGCAAACACAGAGGCGAATGCCAGCAGCAAACCACTGAACTGAGAATAGGACCCCCGTTGAAGGAATCAGAGAAAGAACTGGAAGAGCTTGAAGGGGCTCAAGACCCCTTATGAACAACAATGCCAAGCAACCAGAGCTTCCAGGGACTAAGCCACTACCTAAAGACTATACATGGACTGACCCTGGACTCTGACCTCATAGGTAGCAATGAATATCCTAGTAAGATCACCAGTGTAAGGGGAAGCCCTGGGTCCTGCTAAGACTGAACCCCCAGTGAATGTGATTGTTGGGGGGAGGGTGGCAATGGGGGAGGGTAGGGAGGGGAACACTCATAAAGAAGGGGAGGGGGAGGGATTAGGGGGATGTTTGCCCAGAAACTGGGAAAGGGAATAACATTCGAAATGTAAATAAGAAATACTCAAGTTAATAAAAAAAAAAAAGAGCTCCTTTGCCTCGCCAAATGTGCTCATGGGCTTAGTTCTTCCTTGTTTTCTTTCTTCTCTCACACTCTCCCTAAAGCAGTGGTCCTCACCTTGTGGGTCACAAAGCTCACAGGGTTGCATATCAGATATCCTATAACTTGTGTTACGATTTATAACACTAAAAAATTACAGTTAACAAAATTTGTGGTTAGAGGTCACTACAATATGAAGAACTACATTAAAGAAATGCAGTATTGGGAAGGTCGATTGCCCTGAAGTATCCTCTTTCCTGGCTGTCTAATGTTATTCTTTTGTGATCTGTGATACCATACTGCTTTCCTTAGAACTTCTTAAGAATCAAAAACAGCATCTGTTTTGAATGCCCACAGTATTAAATCAGAGAGAAAAGCAACAAACAACCCATGGGCATCTGGAAATGTTCTCTTGTGTACTGTCCAAAAACCATACTTAAGGATATGTGCACTGGATGCCCCATGATTTCAAACACTGATTTTTCTCTTGCAAGAGAATAGCAAGGGAAGAATTGGGGAGAGTTAAGCAAGCAAATAATTTGGGCAATCTTTTAGAGAAGGCAGGATCAATTTAAAGGGCATCAGACTCAGACATTAGTGATTGATGCCTGTAATCTCACTGAGATATGAAATTTGCTATGAATGTGCTTTTAGTTGCTAGCCAGAACTAAAGAGTGAAACCCAGCTTCAAAAACCAAATTAAATAAGTAAATAAGTAAATAAATAAATAAATAAGCAAGCACTTATTTTTCATTTTTAGCAATGTCGATCTATTTCCACCTACTCATTTTGTCAGAGTTCTACTTAGTTCTGCTTTCTTTCTGTTTCTGAACATAGATGTGTATTAGTCTCCAAATAGTGGGTAGATGATCTCTATGCATATGTGTCTTGATACAGAAATATCCACATGTGCCAGCTGGGTTCTGAACTTCTTCCTCAGGAATACTCCTTCTGTAACCCTGAGGCAGTTGTTGGCATACCAGTGAAAAGACCCCATTTTATCCTGACTTCCTACTCTTGCCAATAGTATGCCATGTAACAGAAGCAGCTGGCCTCTACACTAAAAACTGCCCAATATTGTTGGTTTTCTTCTGATTTTCTTATATTTCATTCAGAATAAATGTGCGTAGTTTTCTTTCAAAAAGCCATTTTCTCTCATACTCTGAGGTTTTGTCCTACACTTGTTCCTGTATCATTGTACTAGACTTACGTGTGCTTTGCTATAGTGCTTTTTAATAAAATCCCCAACACTTTCCCTTTGTAAGTTGAAGACTATATTTCTGCTCAAGCTGAAAGGCTCAGTGATTAAACTCATAGTACCTTGATAAAGTCCATAACTGGGTGCTGTCTTCTCAGAAAGTGCTGTTCCCTGATGATTATCCTTTGATTTCTGTATCAGAATTGATGTTTTAACTGTGGATTCCCATTGGACCAGCCTCAGTGCTGTGGAATTATCAAAATATGGCGGTTTCATTCTTAACATGATGAATAGCTAGTCCTCAGTGCAAACATGCCCAGTCCAGCATATCAAAATAGATTAAGATAAAAGTCTAGTTGATGAGCCATGGGGAAAAATTACCCACTTTACTTTTAAGCAATGGGAAGTGCTTTCTAAGGCTCAGTCAAGGGATATAGCACTTCTATCTTTTAATTAAAATGACACTTCACTTATTTTCATGCAACATTAAGTTAATTTGTTCCAGCTTCATGCAAAAAAGGAGGAAGGAAAACACATATGGTTTCTATACAAGATCCTTACTATGGGTTAGGTCTCCTAGAGCGATTTGAGGTATAGTGAGTGGAGGGTTTAAAGTGATTCTAAGTTAGAGGCACCTCATTCCACTCCCCAAAATAAAATGAACAAACAGAAACAACAGCCACAACAAACCCACAGGATCCAATGGAACCTGCTTTCCATCTCATAATAAAGCCCTGATTTCTAATTTCCTACTACAGCTTTTGGAACACTCAATGAAACCGTTTTGGGGAGGACAAAGAATAGAACAATAAATAAGAGATAGACATCTAAAGATGGAGTGGCCAAAATAAAACACAAGAGGATGTATATTAGTGAGTTCACAAGAATTAGTGGATTTGTATGGTTTATTGAGAAATCTAAGTTACTAGTGTTATCCCACTGGTCATGATTGCTTTTGAGAATATGTATAAATTTCATCTCAGTTTACTGAAAAAAAAATCAAAGGAGGATTTGCCTTGCTTTATTTTCAGCATACATGTGTAAATTATTTTTGGTTGGTAAGATACAAATTGTTTTAGACCCAGATGTATCTACTTGAGATGGTATCAAAGAGTTGAACAAATTGTGTTTCTGTGAGGAATCATATTTTTTAACAGGACACAAAAGAAAGCTCATTCATGAGGAGTAACACCTGTGAGCATTACTGCATAAATAGAGAGCAACATAGGACCATGTAGAGCATTGTCCTAGATCCCAGTCACTATTGGGAATTGCTGCCATAAAGGGGGGGCATTAAGCCGTCAAATTAAGGGCACACTATCTGTTGTCAAGTCCAACTTAGAAGCACGGTGTGAGACATCCTGAGTGACTGTGTACATAGTATGCACACCCACCCATGTATGCCTAGTGTGTATCATTGCTCATGTGTGCACATGGAGGCCAATACACACATTTTCTTCAGTTTCCACCTTATTTTCTCCTGCATGTTTTTATTTTACTTCTTTCTTTCAAAGTCCTTCATTGATAATTCCATATGTGTGTGTGTGTGTGTGTGTATATATATATATATATATATATATATATATATATATATATATTGTTGAGATGAGAAGGAGTCTTACTGAGTCTCGAGGTCACTGTTGGTATATTGGCTGCCCACTGAGCCACTAAGATCTTCCTGTCTCTGCTTCCTCAGAGCTAGAACTACAGGAATGTGCCTCCAATTTTTCTTTAAATATATGAGTTCTGGGTGAGTGAACTCAGGTCCTCATGCTTACACAGCAAACATTTTATTGACTGAGCCATCTCTGTAGGCCCAGGCCCAGAACAATAACTGTTCTTGCAGAAAGTACCCTTAAGGAAAGCTATTTTATTTTTTAAACTACCTACTATGTTTGTTGTGTGTATAACTTTAGGCTTTCAAGCAATGGGCTTGACCAATGGTACACAAATAAAGAAAAACATTGGAGTCATCATCCTCTTGCTGTGGATTTTCAAGTGTACATTCCTATGACACTCTATATCAGGCTTTCAAGATCTCATTTTATCGCCTTGTGTATACCCTCTTTCCAGAGAAGGGTTTCCAGCCTTCAGATTCACTAGCCCTCTAAGCTGTACTACATATAATTGGCTCCCCAATTATACATAGTACAGCCATACAAAGAAATTCAAGACCCATATGTTATAGTCCTTCATACATTTTTCAATCTATTTATCTTCCCTTACAATAAAAAGCTAGGTTAGGTTAGTGGTAAGGCCAGTGGGACCTGCACTCAGAACTACCCAAGGGAACCTGGAGCACAGTGTGAAAACTAATCTTGGATGAATCAACCCCCACTTCTCACAAACATAATGATTTTTTACTTGGAAGTGCTCATTAAAGAAGGCTTCTTGCAAGCAAAATATTGTACTGTAAGGGTCGGCACAGAGCCAGAGGGCTCTGTCTTAGTATGCATAGGCTTATTCCCAGATCTCTGGGATTTGAAAAAGTGTCCATGCTGAAAGTGTGACAAAGGTGGCTAGGCAGACTTTTGAGCTGGATAGTATCCACCCTCTACAAAGAAGACTTAACTCCCTTGAGGTTAGGAACCATGTGTTAGACAATAGTATTATCAATAAGAATTCATAATAAGAAACAGTAATCCACAAATCTGAGTTAGCATTGCAAACACTAGTTGACCAATATTCACCACACAATTGTTACACACAAGTTTAATTTTACATTGATAATGAACTTGATGCTTATAGTACAAATTATCCACAAATATTTTATATGTGTGTATGTGTGTATAATTTTTGTTTATAGATAAAAACAGCCAAAATGATGGGAGGCTTACACATATTTTAAGCTTAAAATAAAATATTGTGCATGACTTTTCATTTAGTGGATGCTTCTTTTTTATGGTAAAGAAGAAGTCACTACAGTAAGTTCTCATGGAGTGAGCATTTATTCTGTCAGGTGTTCACAGGCAAAACGAGCCTGAAGAAACTCAAGTTGGGGGACAGTATTAGAGAGCGAGTTACTAGTGATTTCTTCATTATGCAAACGAATTTGAAAGCAAGTGCAAAGACAGGTAGGGTGGCATCAGAAACTAGGAACATAACTGAATATATAACATGAAACAGACCACAATTTGTTTTGTTTTGTTTTATTTTTATTTGTGCCCATTGAACAACTAGAGAGTAGCAGATTTAAAGCTATATTTATAAAAGGAAGTTGTGTTTAAGTTAAAGACAATCTCCAGAATGTAGGACTAGGAGAAGTAAAGTCCAGGATGCTCGGCCTACTCTAATAAGGGAATATCTGTTCATAGTCCTCTTAAGGTGCAGAATACAGCTGTACTCACTTTTGCATGCCACTCCTGGGAAACAAGTCCTTCCCCTTTGAGGGGAAACTGATGAGCTAATGTCTGCAGAGCAATTTCATCTTCTTAGGTGAGGCCTCCTGCAACTGCACATTTTGATCATTATGACTATTTGTGCTTTTGTGAAACCCTGCCAAAGAGAACAAGGAGAGCCTGCCAGAAAAAGAAATTCTCCAAGGGTGAGAGATGAAAAATAAATGGGACGAAAAGGTGAGGCTTAAAAGAAATAGGTAAAAAGTAATTACAAGAAAGAAATTAGAACAATTATATAAACAGATTGGCTCCAAGGACACATGGGCAAATCTTATAGGTAGGCTGGCAGTGGGTGAGAAGAAAAACACAGCAGCAAAAACCTTTGAGATTTCGGGGGTTGAATTCACTAGGAGTGATCAGAGAGGTTCTAAAATAGAACCTTCGGGCAGGGTACATATAAGGAAAGATAAGAACAAAAAAAGAAAGGAAAAGGGGGTGAAGAGGAAGGATAGAGGGAGACAGGCGAAGGAGGAAGGGAAGAGATGACTTGCAGAGGTAGCTTAAGTTGGTAGAGTGGCTGGCTACCTAGCATGCATAAAGCCCTGGCTTCTATCTCAAGCACCCCATAAATAATACATGCTGGCACATTCTGTAATCTCAGTGCTTGGGAGATAAAGGCAAGAGGATCAGAAGTCCAAGGTCATCTATAGTCACATAGCAAATTCAAGGCCATCTTCAGTCGCATAGCGAGTTCAAGGCCAACTTGGGATACATTAAACCCAGTCTCATTGAAGAGCAGAGAGTGGGAAAGAAAAGACATGAAAAGAAGAAAGTTAAATTTCCAAAATATTTTGCGTTTTTGACTGTTCCCTCACCCAGGAGAGATTTTTTCAACTCTATTAGCTATTGTCGATCACTGGCAGAAATCACGTAAAATAGAAATAGCAACTGTGGCTTTGGTAGCTTCACCTAAAGAAATATATTGTGCTTTCAGGAGGCACTGCTCCTTCCTTTTCAACTCATTGTCTAGTGCCCTAGATGCGACAACTCTCAGTTCACTCCTTCTTTTTACTAAAATGAGACTGGCCTGGAGCAAGTTGTCTTGTTCAGAGTGATGAATGACTGGCATTTTTTTTCTATGAATAAGGGAAATGGGTTTAATGATTTCAGGAGTCCGCGTCTGAAACACTTATCACAGCAGTAACACTAATATGAATTGGCAGCACAGAAATGTTAATTCCTGTAGTGTATAGGATTAATTTTAAATAATAATAATTTTTAAAGCCCCATGAGTAGCACATGATTCAGAGTGGGTGATTTGAGGGCTCAATACCCTGTTAATGGGCTTATGTAATAGTATTCAGGACATTGGGGTCAGCGTTTTTGGCTTGTTTCTTAGTACCTGAAGGAGGAAGTTAACGGAGGGATATGTACCTAGGGACTGCATATTGACTTCCCTGAAGGCTCACAGTGACATGGTCTGTGAGGAATTTACACACAGGATTGGAGCACTTTTCTACTGTCAGGATTCAGAGAGAGGCATCTCCCACCACAGTGTCTTCTCTATAGGTACCCATACCTCACCCATCTTGTTGTATTAAGAGTTCCACTAAGTCCACTAATCCTCCTGCGTTAGAATCACTCCATAAAATTTCCTGCTATAGAGATCTGATATGACATCCAAAATCCTCTATCTCCAAGTTTGGTCTCCAGCTAGGTGCTATGAGAAAGAGGTAGACTCTTAAAGAAATGACTACTAAGGCTGGGTAAGGAACACTCTCACAACTCCCGCACTTAGCGAGTCAAAGAAAGACAAATTCTCACAAATTTGAGATCAGCCTGATTCTACAGCAAATATCAGGCCATCTAAGTCTACACGGTAAAATATCTTTTTTTTTCTTTTGTAAGGAAAAATAGAGAAACAACAGAAGTGAGGAGCTTGGATGTGGCTTGCCTGATAGAATGTTTACCTCATACACATGAAACCTTGGGTTGAATACTCAGCACTGTAGGAACCAGGTTTGATGGCTTACTCAATTAATGCCAGAACATTGGGAGAGGGGAAGATGATCAGATGTTCAAGGTCCTCGTCAGCTGTTTTGGGAAACATGAGAAATAGTTTTGAAACCCATATTTTAAAAATAAAAAAGATGTAAGGACTAATTAAAGGAAGGTAGGTGAGGAGAGATGTGTTCAAGAAGAGGGCACTGGGAATCCTATCTTCCTTGTCCTTTCATTTTTCTCCTGGCTACGAGCTAAGTAGCTTTGTTTTACTACCCAGCATTCCACTCTTATGTGATATCACATGCCCACCAAAATGAGACCTCCTACAACTGGACTAGAAGCAAGCCCAAAGTTGCAAGCCCAAACAACTTTTTTTTCTTTGTAGTACGATTGTTCCAGGGATAACAATAGTATTGCAAAGCTGACTAATCCTCACAAGCAAGTTTTACCTTACTGTCTGTCTTTCAGACTCATTAGTGAGGACTTTATCAAATCTGGAGAAAGGTGCTAAAAGAAATATATATGTAATTTTTATTGTTTCAAAACTTCTGAAACCCCAACGATGAAGTGCTTCACTTAAGTACTCATATGACATATTTGGAGTCAGTGAAATTAGAAGGGTTGCTAGATATGAACTGTTTTTAATCTCCATGCTAAATATGGTCTGTACACCATGGTTCTCATCTCTGGATTCTCAATGAACTTCATACTTTCGTTTATCTGACGTAAGTAAAAAGCCCAATATGCACTGGTTGAAGGTATAATTCTGAAGAAATTATTAAGTTCCCTATTTCAGCACTGAAGAGAGCCCAGAAAAACAGATAGTGTCCCAGGCAAATTAGCCATGTGAAAAGAATGATATTATTAAGAAATCTATGAGAAGGGTACCTAATCCTATCCAAAGGTTACAGAGTAGTTCAGTCTAATGAAATCCTAATGAAAGCTACAAGCTATTTAACTTTTCTGGTACTCTAGTGTCTCTATCTTTTGAGGCAGAATCTCACGGTGCATCCCAGGCTGAAATTAAACTCTACCTTACCACCTCAACCTTCAAGTGCTAGCAATACAGGTTGGCTCTCCACAGGCTACTCTCTAATGTCATATTTGAAAAACCAAATAAACCGGTGGCATTTAATTTTAGTATATTTTGCTTAATCCGCATGGTATCAGTCTAATATATAAATGTGTTAATAATTATTAACAAAACATTTGTATCCCTTCCTTATTAAGTCTTTAAATTTTAATGTGTATTTCACATTTACAGTTCATCTTGATTCAGACTGTCTACATTTCTAGTATTCAGGATAATCACATGGGAAAAGTGATTAATTTTTTGGACAAAGGGGGTTGAAAGGAAAGCTTCAAGAAGGATAAATTTAAGTCAGAAGGCTAAGCCGTTATCCTGGAGAATAGAAATGACCTCAAAGGGCTAGCCAGTTCAAGCTCTAAAAGGCTACAGAAGGAGGTCTATGAAAAGGAATGCATGTGATTCTTTGTAGATGCCCTTGAACTAAAGGGTGTCCATTGATAAGGCTTGAGAAGTTAGAGAATAAGTTGAGAATAGTGACTAAGATAACTGTGGTAAATCTTTAGCTTTTGGGATCCAGGAGATGGCTCAGTCAATAAAATGTTTGCCATCTAGCATGAAAAGCTGAATGTAGATCCCTAGTCCCCGCATAAAAAGTTTAAGAGTAGTCACTCACCTATAATTTCAACAATAGAGAGTCAGAAACCAGAGTACTCTTAGGACTTGCTACCCAGACAGTCTAACTGGTAAGCTCCATATTCCCTGTGAGTCCCTGTTTGAAAAGCTACAGTAGAGAAACAATTGAGGAAGATCCCTACCATGTATATGCACACGCATTCTTACACAGATTCCCCCTGACACTCGAAAGTGCTCACACATAGATGATAGAAAACCCTGGTGCTTCTGAGGTGTCTATGGATGAATGGAAGCATTAGGTGATATAAAAAATATTGCAGGCATCCAGACTCCCCAATTTAGACTTCACTTGAGCACAGATCTTTCAGGAAAGAAATAACAGTTTAATCAGCCTTTGAGAGAATGGATAGCCAGTGTCATTTAGCCTGCAGGGGGTGTAGGTGACACAGAGGAGCAGACAGAGCAGAGTTAATTATCAGAACCATCAACAGTTTATGAGTACCAATTTCTCCTGCATGTATCATTCACACCTCATTATCTTCTATAAACAATTAGGCTTTTGCTGTGCTAAAATGGCATGTTGATATAGGGGATAGACCTTTCATTAGAATATTTATAGTCTAACCCTTCATAGAATCAATGTCTATTTTGCATGACTTAGAAGAATTTTATGAATTTTAACCTTATCGAAAATGATTATTCATGAAATGCATGATTTCCACTCTAAGTCGTACTTAAGTCATGTAAACTCAATTTAAGCACCACGCTTATGAGATTTCTTTATATAAATTATTAAAAAAATCACCTAAATTTAGATGTAAAGCCATAACATGAAATCTAACTGTAGATGAAATCTACATTTTTATATTTTTTTAGTGCAGGAAAACAACTGTATAAAAATATTATGGTTATAAATATTAATTTTAAGTAAGTTTATGTTAAGGAGCCTCAAGCACACCTAGCCTCTTATGAATACAATTTTTATGTCATCTTTCTTACCAATTTCCCAAAGCTGTACGCATGTGTGCAACTCCAAATTACAGTGTTCTAAGCCAGGTGCTACGGTAGTTCATGCCATAATTCGAACAAGTGAGAAAATGAGTCTGTAGGATTAGTGAGAGTTTGAAACCAAGTTGTGCTACAGAGTGAATTCCTGGCCAGCTTTGGCTATAGAATATAATCTGTTTCAGGCAAACCAACAGAGAACACGGCATTACAAACTTATTCAACATGGAGAGCTTGTAGAAGGGTTGACGGTGAGCACAGTGCTGAGAGTTGGAATACATGGTCAATAGACATAGTTAGCCTCCTCTCCAAAGGCAATGTAAGAGATACATTCTTACTCCATTCTTAAAATGTGGTAAATATACAGGAAGACTTTTAATTTTAAAGTAAAAGAACCAAGTAATTGCTTACAAAATGCAATTATACCTCTTTTTCTTGCGGCAACCTTGGAGTCTGGCTAAGACTGTAAAATACCAGATGACTGAGGTTGCTGGAGAAGGAGAAGCACACAGCTTAAAAACCAGTGGGTCAGCGCCTGTGCCTTTGGGTCATCCACTTGTGAAGTGGTCCTAGTATAGGCTTTATCTCTCCTAGACTTGGAAGTAAAAATTCACTAAGAATCAATATAGCTAATGTCAACTCCTTTATGGCTGTAGTTCACCATGGAGCCTCTTGTAAAATCCCTGTCAAGCAAAATGGCTGTAAGATACACTCTTACTTTGCTGCCAAAAAAGACTGTTTTCCAGTAATTTAGTATCAGTGATGATCAGATGTTTGCTTATGGCTCTCAGAAATTTCTCTCTGTCCTGAATATCAAGGGCTTTGTTGTGCCCTAATGAAACAAATAAAAAAACAAAACGCCAGAGTTAGTTTCGTGAGATTCTGAGTATTCTAACTTTAAGCAAACAGCACTGTTGGTGATAATGTAGCTTTGTTTTATTTTGTTTTTGTTTTCATTTTCATTTTAGTATAATCCTATTCCAATTTATCTACTGGCTAACCTATCTATAACTGACTATAATATATGATACAGAATATGATGTAGAATTGCTAGGAGGAAGTTCCCAGCAATAAATATTTTAGGCTTTGGAAGCCATATATCTTCTGTACTAGAAACAACTCTTGCTATTTTTTAAAGCATAGACACAAGTTTAAATAATACATAGATGAAACAGCATGCCAAATCCTGTTCTGATAAAACTTTATCTACAAAAAACAAACACTGGTATTCAATCTATATACTATAGTTAGCTGAGTACTGAGATGCAAGGTAGATTGAGCAAATAGCATTGCTGTGTGTCAAGTAGTTTCCAAATTAGTACTACCTGGGTGTATTTCTCAAGAGCTCTCTATTTTTCAGCCATGTTTATTTTGATTATTTTCAACTAATTCTACATATTTTACTGAGTTTTTTGTACCCATTCCATACTGGGACCAAGCGATCACTTTGTGGTCTTCCAGAGATGAGGTAAAGTCTAAGTTATCCTTTGTACACAATTGATCTTGTTGGACAAATTAAAGTAGAGGAGTCAAGAAAAGTTCAGCAGAGCTTTCAACATGTCATGGTAAAGAACTAAAACTACAGGCAGGGGTTGAGGACTATCTTGGCTATGGGGTTAGAGTTCTGTATGCTGACAGATCTTCTGAAGTAAACACTTAGAACCAGAATTCTACAGAGATAAGGAACCCCTTGAATTCTAGACTGTTATTGCTCTTCGTTACTGTTGGGAGGGAGTGAATTAGAACTCTATGGAATGATGATCAAGATGCCTCGATATGAGAAGCTAAGATAACTGTGGATGTGTTTTGTCCTGGTTTGCCTTCGCAAACCAATTCTTATGGACTCTTCTCCCTTGAAAAAGGACTTCTAATATCAATATCAGGTATGGGAGTAGGTGCTGACTTCTACCCTGTCAAATTCCTGCCAAGCCACTCTCACTGGCCTTAAGGATAACTGTCAGTCACTGTCTATCTGGATACCTCAAACTGCAAGCAGCAACCAGGTATCTTCTCTTTCAATATATTATGCTGGTTACTCGGGTATAGACCTTGGACCTGCTGCTTCCCCTGACAGTTCATTAGAAACAGAGTCCTGAGCAGTTCTGTGAGCCTGCTGGATCAGACGCTGCTGTGCAGTGCCTTTTATGTTATGAAAGGCTTTCAGGCACTTTTCTAATAAATGTGTCAGCTAGTTGCTAAAATCTCTTTCCTGGAAACATTCACAGCTCCAGATATATTATTATTGTCAGATGGAGAAGGAGATTTTTAGAACATGTCTAATAACAACTTGTATAAGTCGCGTACTGTTACAACAGAGAGGGTTCTTTCCTTGCAGTTGGTAAATAAACTTCTTCTTTACTCTGGAAAGAATTGCTAGATGGTGTAAAACTATGGAAAATGGATTGCATGAATGGTGTGTTCACCTCATTTTGTCTCTAAGAAACATCTTCAAAAAAGTACATGGCTTGGCCATGGCTTACAAAATAATTATGTTTGGACATATAAAGTTGAGGGGCTTATAGCCATTTCTTGAGTTAAGGCAAGGGTATTCTAGATCTTACCCTGTGTTCAGTGATTATAAGCTTACAGGTGGAACAGATGGAAAAATATGAATGAACTCTAAATGCAAGTCAGAGAAGATGGATGAAAACTAAGGAAGTTTAATATAGTTGCTAATAGCACAATTTATCTTGCCTAGTTTTTATTGTAATTGTCAGGAGAGAAATAATTGTTATCAACATTGTGGAAATATGAAGTCGAATACAAACTGTGAAAGTTTTTTTTTCTTTAAAGCATGGGACTTTCCTATTGCCTCCAGAATTTGCTAAAAACATAGAATATAATTCAAATTTCTCTTTGCAGATTGCCAAGGCACAATAGTTACAATTTCAACTCATATGTACCTTCCCTTCTTCTTTCTGCTTTGTGGCAGATTGTACAGTCCTTAAAGAAAGGATCTTATTATGCATCTACCTGATATAATTCTATGCATCAACTTGTCTCTAGAAAAAGGTTCAAATGAACAAAGCAAAAGTAAGTGTAAAGGTGACACTGTTTGGGAAGTATGTGCAAATTTAATTTGAACGTCAGCAAAACATCTCATATATTTGTAGACTATCTTTTCTATGAAATGATAAGGGAGATTATAGGATCCAAAACATTTGGTAGATTCAGCGGACATTTTTTAAAGATTTATTTAAGTTTTTATGTGTATGAGAGGTTTCTTACATGTATGTAATTACACCACATTATGCCTGGCTAAAGAGTGTGCCATCCCTTGAAAATGGAATCACAGATGGTTGTGAGTGGGTGTTGAGCACAGAACTCAGGTCCTCTGTAAGAGCAACAAGTGTTCTTAACCATGAAGACATCTCTCAGCCATGGTTTTTAGAAGGGAAAGCCTGAAAACACAAAAATGGGTCGGTTTGGAATGGGTGGTAAATCTCAGAGGAGATGGAGGGAAAGATGGTGAAGATGATCTTAATGTAATATATGAAATTTGAATATAACTAATACAAACATTTTAGAAGGAACAACTCTGAATGATTAATAGTTATTTTCAAGTATATGTATTTGTGTCCTATTGGAGCCTTTTCTACTTTCTATTCTTACAAATTTTCATGGCCTTAGAAATGTGCAGCTATTGAAGGATTATGTGAAATGCAGTGTTTTCCCCTTGATATTTAGACTAACAGCATTAAAAAATCATTTTAATCTCCATATTTGATAGCAAGTCCACCTTTGGGCCTTTATATTAACCTGTTTCAGAAAATTTGGAGTGCCATGACCCTGTATGGTAATTCGAAATTGCAGCAGAGGGAAATCATGTCAGTACAGGACTAAAGGCAGGAGTCTCTCCATTAATAATTCTAAATGAAATCCAATAGAACTTTTCTAGAATTAGATAAAAATAAAGTAAACTAGGTTTGTAGGTTTGGTTTACATGAAATATAACCTATTAAAATATCTCCAACGTGTGCAAAATCCTAGAAGGGAATTTGGTGGCACAGTTAGCAGCCAGCCCCTTCAGGCATGCCCAAGTACGCTGTCAGTCTCTTGGCTTGCCTTGCTAAGGAAAACTGGTTTACTGTAAGAATCTGATATTGAGGATTACAATCAACAGTTGAGAAAGTATCACCCGAAGACACTGAGATAGCAGCTCAGACACAATTTACGTTTGATATTAAACAACAAAAAGAGTATCTTTTACCTAGGTGATTGTACCTTAAAATATAAATGAACATTATCATAAGTTACATTATTTTGATAGTGAAAGCCTCGTGTAATGTCTCATTTGAATACTTTTATTATGCAAGCTTGTACTCCTGTTTCTCTGGGTCCAGGCAATCTTGATGTGAATTTTTGAAAGCATCCACCACAGTGATTATTTTCCCATTACTCTTTGGGACTCTGTATAGGTTGTATCTTTGAAATACCATTCATCCAAAGCATGGTCCTATCTATTTGTAAGAGATCACTTGGTTCAGGGATTTAACACGTCCCGTAAATATTCAGGTATATGGTGCACTCACTGAAAACACTCCATCTTTGGCTCAAACAATATGGCCAACAGAAACTCCATTCATTTCCCATGAGTGGTGAACTGCTACCCTGCTAATAAAAAGTTGCTTTCTGTCCAGAATCTATGCATCTAGACCTTTTACAATCCTGTGAAAGATTACAGCTTTTGAGAAAGAGGTCCATTGAAATGATGCAGGTGGACATTGTAGAACTTAAAGGCACAACAAAAAAAATCATAGATTCTAGCACTTTGACCCCATGAAGGAGGAAACTAAGGAAGAAAAACAAAAGATTTCCCAGGTTATAGGTTAATCATAGGTTAGTAGCTATGAGTTGATTGCCAAATATGAAATTTCTTATGAAAATAGCGTTTCATTGAACAAAAGAGCCTTGGTCACTTGTTTGCTTGGAAGCTACTTTGATTCTTAAAATGTCCATTTGAAACGGTGACAGGTGGGAAAATTTTGATAATCTTTGCTGTACACAAATGTTAGGCTTGGAACTTAGCCTCTAGTTTCCAGGCCAGAATTCTTTCATGCCTATTCATTTTGTTTTTACTGCTAGTTCACAAAAGTATAGACATAGTCAGTGATTTCTTTTCTCTGAATCCTTAATAATCTCCCCTTTTTTATTATTCTCTGTAGCTGATGCAGGATTATTTAATAATATTTTGACTCTGTGTGTGTGTGTGTGTGTGTGTGTGTGTGTGTGTGTGTGTGAGAGAGAGAGAGAGAGAGAGAGAGAGAGAGAGAGAGGAGGGGAGGGGAGAGGGAGTATACACACATTGTTTATGTGTACCACAATATGTATTGTGAGAGTTTACTTGGGCATTACTGCCTAAATGAAGGTCAGAGATTAATACCAGGTATCTTCTTAAAATGCTTCTTCATCTAATTTTCTATGTTATTATTGTTGTGATTATTATTAATTTTTATTATAATTTTATTTCCTTGGATATGTGGCTTCATGGACTAGTCAGTGATCCTTCAGGATCTTCCTATTGCCTTCCACACTTTCCCTGACCTAGCTCATACTTGCAATAGTAAATATGCCTGGGTTTTACATGGGTGCTGTGAATCCAAGCTCTCCAGCCTCTAATATTCTCTCCTGACCATAAAAAATGAGACATACTGTAGATATCTCTTAAATAAAACATACTTTAAGCTTAGCAAGATCTCTCAATGGGCAAATAAAATGCTTGCCACCAAGCTTGATGCCACCAGTTCAATACATACCAAGACTATACATGATTGGTAGAGAAAACTGTCTCCTGTATGTTTTCTGTACACTCTATGCATGCTTTCATCCTCTTCTGTGTGTGTGTGTGTGTGTATACACACACACACACACACACACACACACACACATATATATATATATATATATATATATATATAGTGTATGTCTCTGACAAAGTGAAACTGATTTTAGCTAAGTCAGAAAGTATTTGTATTTTCAGCATACATGTACAGCAGGTAATACCTTGCCTTTGACCAAGTAACAGTATTAGGTTATGAGTCAAACATAAAGATGAATGCCCTCCTGATGGTAAGTGGTTGTAAAGGTGTTTTAACAACAGGTTAAAAACTTAAACTCAGCCATTTGCTATCTTAAACCAATGTTGGGTGCCATGAATTTTGCAATCACTGTCAAGGTCTGTGACAGGATGTACTTGTTGGGTTCTAAGACCACGTTCAAGTTTCATATTGAAGCTAAAATACAAGACCAGATCTTCTAAGACAGAGGAAATTCCACTACATAATTGGAATGTGTTCAAAGATGTTTGTGTGGGATCATTCAAAAAATGAAATGAAAATTTTTTTGGTCTTCTCATTGTTACTCTCTTGTACTCCCTAGAACTTTTATTTAAGTATAATAGATTTATTAATTCATTAAGAACCTCATACATGCACACAATTTATTTAATTGTATTGTTCCTCTACTCTTTATTCTAACTCCTTCCAGATATATACCTAAGCAGTCTCTCAACATATGTATCTATCTATGTATCTATGTATTTATGTATGTATCTAACTAACTAATCTATTTTAATAACCCATTAGGCCCTATTAGTAATGCCCATATACCTATGGATATGGGAACATCTACTGGAACATGGAGTATCTACTAGGGCCCATATTCCTAAAAAATGCAATTCTTCTCCCTTTAGCAACTACCAACTGTCTATTTTCTCCTCAGCTAGAGGCATGGCTTGTGATCTCTTCCCCACTTCAGGCTGGATTTTTTTAAACTGGAGTGATCTTATACAGTTCTTGGGCAGGCAAACACAGCTGCGATGAGTTCATGAGTGGAGTGGCCCTGTCATGCCCAAAGACACTATTTCAGCCAAGTCCTCCCTGACCCCTGACTCTTAAAATCTTTTCCAGTTCCTCTTTTGTGATGGCCTTTGGGGGAAGAAGTGTAATGTCAATGTCCTATTTTGGTTGAGACTTGACAAATATTTCTTCACCGTTTTTTGACAAAGTGGGGGTTTCTTCATTAATTTCTGCCCACTAAACAAAGATGCTTTTCAAAATGTTTGATAAAGTCCAGGTTTCAGGAAAACAACCAAGACCTGGGGCAATGGCCAGAGCAATAATCCCTGCCTTCCTCAACAACATTAATGTAAGTTCCATGAAGACAAGCTCTCTATTTAGCACAGCTCTTCCTTTCATGAGAGGGACCAGTGTCAAGTGATTTACTGAATGAGGATAATATCTTAAAAGTAATGGATACTTAGAAGAAAAAGAGCTCATAGACCAGATTCTAGCCTATATTCAATGTACTTCGAAGGGACAGAACAGCATGTATATTCATATATATATATATATATATATATATATATATATATATATATATATGCCTCACCACAGCAGGTCACTCTTTTCTTGGAGACCACAAAAAACATGTCTGTATATAGAGGATTGGCCCCCATGACATTTCAGTTTCTACTTAGAACCTTTTCTTAATTCAAATCAGCCAATCTTCTCTTGTGTCATCAGCCAAATCAAACTCACTTAGCAAGAGATTCACTTTAAACTTCAGACCCTGCCTGGAAGAAAGAAAGCTAGTAGGGATAGATTGGTGCCTAGTATTTTCTGGCCTTGCTTGACCATACTTTGGGCCCCAGTTTCATTAAGACAGTGGTGAGAGAAGAGCACATCAAAACAATCATCCACCATGATCAAGTAGGCTTCATCCCAGGCATGCAGGGATGGATTAATATACGGAAAACCATCAACATGATCCATTATATAAACAAACTGAAAGAAGAAAACCACATGATCATTTCATTAGATGCTGAAAAAGCATTTGACAAAATTCAACACCCCTTCATGATAAAAGTCCTGGAAAGAATAGGAATTCAAGGCCCATACCTAAACATAGTAAAAGCCATATACAGCAAACCACTTGCTAACATTAAACTAAATGGAGAGAAACTTGAAGCAATCCCACTAAAATCAGGGACTAGACAAGGCTGCCCACTCTCTCCCTACTTATTCAATATAGTTCTTGAAGTTCTAGCCAGAGCAATCAGACAACAAAAGGAGGTCAAGGGGATACAGATCGGAAAAGAAGAAGTCAAAATATCACTATTTGCAGATGATATGCTAGTTTATTTAAGTGATCCCAAAAGTTCCACCAGAGAACTACTAAAGCTGATAAACAACTTCAGCAAAGTGGCTGGGTATAAAATTAACTCAAATAAATCAGTAGCCTTCCTCTACACAAAAGAGAAACAAGCCGCGAAAGAAATTAGGGAAACGACACCCTTCATAATAGACCCAAATAATATAAAGTACCTCGGTGTGACTTTAACCAAGCAAGTAAAAGATCTGTACAATAAGAACTTCAAGACACTGAAGAAAGAAATTGAAGAAGTCCTCAGAAGATGGAAAGATCTCCCATGCTCATGGCTTGGCAGGATTAATATAGTAAAAATGGCCATTTTACCAAAAGCGATCTACAGATTCAATGCAATCCCCATCAAAATACCAATCCAATTCTTCAAAGAGTTAGACAGAACAATTTGCAAATTCATCTGGAATAACAAAAAACCCAGGATAGCTAAAACTATCCTCAACAATAAAAGGATTTCAGGGGGAATCACTATCCCTGAACTCAAGCAGTATTACAAAGCAATAGTGATAAAAACTGCATGGTATTGGTACAGAGACAGACAGATAGACCAATGGAACAGAATTGAAGACCCAAAAATGAACCCACACACCTATGGGCACTTGATTTTTGACAAAGCAGCCAAAACCATCAAATGGAAAAAAGACAGCATTTTCAGCAAATGGTGCTGGTTCAACTGGAGGTCAACATGCAGTAGAATGCAGATCGATCCATGCTTATCACCCTGTACAAAGCTTAAGTCCAAGTGGATCAAGGACCTCCACATCAAACCAGATACACTCAAACTAATAGAAGAAAAACTAGGGAAGCATCTCAAACACATGGGCACTGGAAAAAATTTCCTGAACAATACACCAATGGCTTATGCTCTAAGATCAAGAATCGACAAATGGGATCTCATAAAACTGCAAAGCTTCTGTAAGGCAAAGGACACTGTGGTTAGGACAAAACGGCAACCAACAGATTGGGAAAAGATCTTTACCAATCCTACAACAGATAGAGGCCTTATATCCAAAATATACAAAGAACTCAAGAAGTTAGACCGCAGGGAGACAAATAACCCTATTAAAAAATGGGGTTCAGAGCTAAACAAAGAATTCACAGCTGAGGAATGCCGAATGGCTGAGAAACACCTAAAGAAATGTTCAACATCCTTAGTCATAAGGGAAATGCAAATCAAAACAACCCTGAGATTTCACCTCACACCAGTGAGAATGGCTAAGATCAAAAACTCAGGTGACAGCAGATGCTGGCGAGGATGTGGAGAAAGAGGAACACTCCTCCATTGTTGGTGGGATTGCGGACTGGTACAACCATTCTGGAAATCAATCTGGAGGTTCCTCAGAAAATTGGACATTGAACTGCCTGAGGATCCAGCTATACCTCTCTTGGGCATATACCCACAAGATGCCCCAACATATAAAAAAGACACGTGCTCCACTATGTTCATCGCAGCCTTATTTATAATAGCCAGAAGCTGGAAAGAACCCAGATGCCCTTCAACAGAGGAATGGATACAGAAAATGTGGTACATCTACACAATGGAATATTACTCAGCTATCAAAAACAATGACTTTTTGAAATTCGTAGGCAAATGTTTGGAACTGGAAAATATCATCCTAAGTGAGCTAACCCAATCACAGAAAGACATACATGGTATGTACTCATTGATAAGTGGCTATTAGCCCAAATGCTTGAATTACCCTAGATGCCTAGAACAAATGAAACTCAAGACGAATGATCAAAATGTGAATGCTTCACTCCTTCTTTAAAAGGGGAACAAGAATACCCTTGGCAGGGAATAGAGAGGCAAAGATTAAAACAGAGACAGAAGGAACACCCATTCAGAGCCTGCCCCACATGTGGCCCATGCATATACAGCCATCCAATTAGACAAGATGGATGAAGCAAAGAAGTGCAGACCGACAGGAGCCGGATGTAGATCTCTCCCGAGAGACACAGCCAGAATACAGCAAACACAGAGGCGTATGCCAGCAGCAAACCACTGAATTGAGAATAGGACCCCCGTTGAAGGAATCAGAGAAAGAACTGGAAGAGCTTGAAGGGGCTCAAGACCCCATATGTACAACAATGCCAAGCAACCAGAGCTTCCAGGGACTAAGCCACTACCTAAAGACTATACATGGACTGACCCTGGACTCTGACCTCATAGGTAGCAATGAATATCCTAGTAAGAGCACCAGCGTAAGGGGAAGCCCTGGGTCCTGCTAAGACTGAACCCCCAGTGAACTAGATTGTTGGGGGGAGGGCAGCAATGGGGGGAGGATGGGGAGGGGAACACCCATAAAAAAGGGAGGGGGGAGGGGGATGATTGCCCGGAAACCGGAAAAGGGAATAACACTCGAAATGTATATAAGATATACTCAAGTTAATAAAAAAAAAAAAGAAATGATTGAAAGCTGTGATAGGTAGATTCAAAGCAAACTCCTAGGCAGGAAAAAAGCCACAGACACTGAGCCTGACCAATTTCCTTTTCCCTACAACTGATTTCAAGTGTTCTTTTTGGTAATATTTACTTTATATTCTTAGGTAAAGCATGCATTTTCTTATGTATTTTAAATAAATTGTTTGTAGCCAAAAAAAAAAAAAGACAGCGGTGAGAGGCTGTGTAATCAGAATAGATTTTTCTACAAAGCTAACCCCCCTTGCTCTTGTGCCTGTAGTGTGCTGTTACTCTTCTTGCTTGTGTCTTGTTAGTTTTCCAGAAGCAACAAGTTGATGTGTAAGTTCTCAAATTTCCACTTCATTAATTTCTGTGCTCCTTCTTTTCAGTATTAGTTATTTTCCATTGCTGTGATAAAATGATTGACTAAAGCAGATTAAGGAAAGAAAGGTTTACCTTAGCTCACAGGTCCAGGGTTCAGTACATCATGGTGCAGAAGGCATAGTGGTGGAAGCTTGAGTCAGCAGGTCACATTGTGGAGCAGTCAGGAAGCCAAGGGAAATAAATGCATATGTTCCTCTAGATTTCTTTTTATTCACCATGGAACCCAAACCCAGAGGATGTTGGATATTTTCTTTACTTACATTTCAAATATTATCCTCTTTCCTGATTTCTCCTCTGGGATCCCCCTATCCTACCCCCTACCCCTGCCTCTATGAGAGTGTTCTGCCACCAGCTACCCACCCCCTCCTATCTCCTTGCCCTGGCATTCTCCTAAATTAGGGCGTTGAGCCTTCACAGGGCCAAGGGCCTCTCCTCTCATTGATACCCGATAAGGAGATCCTCTGCTACATTTGGGGCTGGAGTCTTGAGTTCCTCCATGTGTACTCTTTGATTGGTGGTTTAGTGTCTGGGAATTCTGGTGGGACAGGTTAGTTGATATTGCTGTTCTTCCTATGGGGTTGAAAATCCCTTCAGTTCCTTCAGTCCTTTTCTAACTCCTCCACTGGGGGCTCTGGCTTTAGTCCAAAGGTTGGTTGAGAGCATCTGACTCTGTATTTCTGAGGTTCTGGCAGACCCTCTCAGGAGACAGCTATATCAGGCTCCTGTCAGCATGCACTTCTTGGCATCCACAGTATTGTCTGGGTTTGGTGACAGTATACGGGATGGATCTCCACATGGGGCTGTCTCTGGAGGGCCTTTCCATCAGTCTCTACTCCACTCTTTGTACTTCCTCCTGTGAATATTTTGTTCTCCCTTCTAAGAAGGACCGAAACATCCACTCTCGGGTCTTTCAACTTCTTGAGCTACATTTGGTCTGTGGATTCTATATTGGGTATTCTGAGCTTTTGGGCTATCCATGTATCAGTGAGTGCATACCATATGTGTTCTTTTGTGATAGGGTCACCTCACAGGATGATATTTTCTAGTTCAATCCATTTGCCTACGAATTTCATAAAATCGTTGTTTTTGATAGCTGAGTAATATTCCATCATGTAAATATACCACATTTTCTGTATCCATTCCTCTGTTGAAGGACATCTGAGTTCTTTCCAGCTTCTGGCTATTATAAAAAAAGGCTGCTGTGAACACAGTAGAGCATGTGTCCTTGTTATATTTTGGAGTATCTTTGGTGATATGCTCAGGAGTGGTATAGCTGGGTCCTCAGGTAGTACAATGTCCTATTTTCTGAGGGGCCTCCAGACTGATTTCCAGAGTGGTTGTACTAGCCTGCAATCCCACCAACAATTGAGGAGTGTTCCTCTTTCTCCAGATCCTTGCCAGCATCTGTTGTCACCTGAGTTTTTGATCTTAGCCATTCTGACTGGTGTGAGGTGGAATCTCAGGGTTGTTTCAATTTGCATTTCCCTGATGACTAAGGATGTTGAACATTTCTTTAGGTGCTTCTCACCCATTTTATATTCCTCAACTGAGAATTATATGTTTAGTTCTGTACCCCATATTTAATAGGGTTATTTGACTCTTTGAAGTCTGACTTCTTAGTTCTTTGTATATATTGGATATTAGTTCTCTATTGGATGTAGGATTGGTAAAGCTCTTTTCCCAATCTGTTGGTTGCCTTTTTGTCCTAATGAAAGTGTCCTTTGCCTTACAGAAGCTTTGCAGAAGCTTATGAGGTCCCATTTGTCAATTCTTCATCTTAGAGCATATGCTATTGGTGTCCTGTTCAGGAAAATTTCCCCTGTGGCTGTGTGTTCAAGGCTCTTCTGTACTTTCTCTCCTATTAGTTTCAGTGTATTGAGTTATATGTGGAGGTCCTTTATCCATTTGAGCTTTGCACAAGGTGATATAAATGGATCAATTTTCATTCTTCTACATGCTGACCACCAGTTGAACCAGCCCCATTTGTTGAAAATGGTGTCCTATTTCCACTGGGTGGTTTTAGCTCCTTTGTCAAAGATCAAGTGACCAGAGGTTCATTTCTGGGTCTTCAATTCTATTCCAATTATATACCTGCCTGTTTTTGTACCAATACCATACAGTTTAACTCTTAAAATGTGCTTACCTATTTAAATTAACCTAATCAATATGATTCCTCCTGGGCATGCTTAGATGTCTGTTTCCTGGGTCCTGGCAAGTTCACAATCAATGTTATGTATCACATTTTTTATGTCTGAATGATAATGAACTATCAGTTGATATTTCTGTTTTGAATTGTGCCCTCTGAACAATTTTCAATGTTATCTGTATGTCCCCTTTCTACCATTTGCATTATCTACAATTATCATATGCTTTGCATAAACATTCTAATGACTTGCACATTAGCTCCATTAACAAACAGTAGTTGTTTGACAATTAACTTTGGCAGGCACAGTATGGTTCATCATGTACTTTTGAATAACCATGGTTTATAAACTGTCATCATCATTGCTGAGATTTGAAGGGCAAGAACACATTTCCTCTCTGTGAAGTATTAGCTTTGTACATTTAAAACACCATTAAAGTAAGAAACGAGACACATAAATGCAAGGCATCAAATATGATTGGATGCTGATTCAAACATGCACCTTAAAAGAATATTACTAGAGTAACTGGGAAGATTTGGACATGGTCTATACATTCAATAATATTATAGCAACATTTGATCTAATGGATGCACAATTGCAGTTTCAAAGGAGATTGAGCCTGTGGATTTAGAGTGATTTATTATTGTTGCAACCTTATGTTTCAAGTAAAGATAGACGATTAAAGCAGTGAGCAGATGGAAGAGAAATAGAGAATAAATGAGTAAGGAGAAGGGGAACAAGGAACATACAACACTGATTGATTTGGTAGTTCAAACTTGCTCAGCCTCTACACTGCTGCCATTTGAAACAGGAGCATTCTCTTGTGAGAGGCAACTTTGGGTTCTATAAGATAGTTATCAGTAGTATTATCTCTATTTACTTAGCAAAAGTAGTCACAACTGAGAACACCAGTCATTGACAGGGGATCTTAGGGTTGGGAGTGTAGAATCGCTCCTCATAAGAACCAGAGTTCTTTTGGAAAAACAAAGATGTATATTATATGTATGTAGGTCTATATGGATGTTTGTCTACAGTTAGATATTTGCACATATGTCCAGGTACCTGCGGAGGACAGAGGTAGTTGCTGGAATTATAGGTGGCTGTGAGTACCTGATTTGAGTACTAGGAAATGAAGATTAGTCCTCTGGAAGAGCAGCAAGACCCTCTTAACCCCTAAGTTACCACTCCAGAAACAGAGATCGTGATTGAAGAACACAAGTTTGTTGGTCAGGCATGGTTGGTAACACATGCTCTTAATTCCAATAGTCAGGAAACAAAAGCAGAACTCCATGAGTGTGCCAGCCTAGTCTACAAAGCCTGGTTGGTCTACATAAGGCATTCCCGGCCAACCATGGCTACACAGAGACAATCTGTCTCTGTGAAAAACAAAACCATGGGGAAGTTTATGGAACTCTGCTTTTAATATTTTTATGTTATTGAAAGTTCTCAAAATAAGGAAAAACAATCAGGCATAGTTGGGACCATGAGCACATTGTCTTTAGAGAGGCATATCCTGCTACAAGTACTTTGATCTGGCAAAAGGAAAACAACCCCTTACATTCAAGGAAATTGGTAAACACTGAAAAGTTGACCATTAATAAATTTTAGACTTGAACCCTTTCCCTTCCCTTGAGACTTCTGACTTATTATCTTCACAATATTAGGGGACTTCCATGAATGGTGATGCAATGCACTCTATTTTCTACTGGAAATACTATTGAGCATAGTATTGGCCTTGTAGGCCTAAGCATTTTAGACCAGCCTGCCAGCGCTCTGTCATATTGCTCTATTTGGAAAATGCACTCAACTTGACAGCTATATATTCATTCAAACAAGTGTTTTTACTGCACTGGGTTCAGGTGCCAAATCCTACACATACTGTTAATGTAAAAAGTAGTAGCTGGTTTTGATCCAGCTTGGTTGGCTATTGATGAACTTATCAGTAAGGAATCATGGGAGGCTGCATGCCTGTCAGTGTTTTCTCTTCTACCAGGGATGTAGATGCCACTTGCAAACAATGAGTAAGCTTGAAGGGTTATTCCTTCCATGTATTTAGATCACCCCTCTAAAAGCAATGCCAAATTTCCCACTTATGTCTAGTTTTTAAAATGTTTTATTTTATGTGTATGGATGTTTTACTTGTGCAAATATCCATTTACCATGTTCATTTCTGGTGCACATGGAGACCAGAGGGAGACATCAGAGCCCTTGAAATTGGACTGGAAGATTGTTGTGAGTTGCCATGGGAAAGCTGGGAGTTTAACATAGGTCCTCTGAAAGAGTGCTCTTAACTCCTGAGCCACCTCTTTTGGCCTTCAATCCTGTCCAATTTTGTATTCTTTTATAAAACTTTAATTAAACTGGACAAACTCATGTGTCAGATTAGCAAATCTACAATTATCAGGACAGTGTCAACTCCAGGGATTCAAAGCTAAAACAGACATGTCCTTGACATTAAAGAAATCACAACTGTGCTACATCCCAACCTTAACAAACAACTTTTGGGGGAGGTTAGTAGTAGGAATTGAATCTGTGATCCTTTTCTTTTTGCTGTTTCAAAACTGAAACCTGACTTTCCTTGTGTACAATTCAAAACAACTTTTTAGACTCTGAAGAATTCAGTATCTAAAACATCTAAGTGTACTTTGCCAAAGTTGAATTTAAGGTGGGATAGTTTGCAGCTTTAATAATGACTCCTGTGTGTGTGATACACTTGTCCTCAGTCCCTTTAGAGTGAGTACTAGCACAGTACTGTTTATAAAGTAAGGCTTAAAACAGGTGTGGTGGCTTATACCTGCAATGATAGCATTCAGAAAGCTGTGTCAGGGGGACCATCAATAGATCAAGGCTCACTTGGGCTAAAGGTTAAGACTCTATCTAAAAATACATGAGGCTTGCTTTCCTTTATGTTTAGAAAGAGAACCACTTAGCCTGGATTCCACTTTCCTGATTAAGAACCATAGGACAAGACTGATCATCTGATCTGAAAGTCATCTCGTAAGTTGTTTGATAATGTAGGATAGTAAATTGTATAATGGATCAGACAAAGCTAATCAGAAAAAAAATTTAATGGCATCACCAGACTATGCATGCAACTGTTCTAATACCATAGTTAAGCTCTTGAGTCAGAGTAGTTTCTCCTTAACTAAAATGATTCTGTGGCAAGTGCACTTGGGATGATGTGCTTTTGAAAAGCTTGGCATTAGTATTTAAATGTGTGTTTTACTTCTTCATTGTACTTCCATGCCCTCCTTGTCACAACAGAAGTGACATTTTTTTCTAAATGTTTGGTGGGATGCTTCTATCTGGATGGCTTTGATGTTTTAGTGACTGTAATGGCACAGGTTTCCTCGACTGTACCTGCTGAAGTCTACCCATAAAGGGTCATCGGAAAGCAATTGGCTACCTGCTGTGTGAAATCAAAATGCCCTCGTGCTACACTGAAGGCTGCATAAGAGGACAGTGATGCTCAGAAGTAGAGGACAATGCAATCACATTCAGCCCACGCCTGTGTATGGATAGTATAATAGACAGCACCTAGCAAACCTGTCAATCATGTCTTTACCTGTTCTAGAGAAAACAGACCACAGGAAAAGCCTCCCTGGGCGGTCATGCTGAGGGTCCTTCTCCAAACACAGTATACCATGCAAGGCACAAAAGGATCATGCCTATCACCAAAACATGGAGCTTTTTTTTTTTTTCCCGGAGCTGGGGACCGAACCCAGGGCCTTGCGCTTCCTAGGCAAGCGCTCTGCCACTGAGCCAAATCCCCAACCCCCAACATGGAGCTTTTAAAATCTATGCAGACCCATCTTCTCTTGTTAATTTTCCTCTCTTCCTGTCTTATCACTTTTATCTCAACTCCTTTGCACGTGAGCCTAGAACCAAGCATGAATACTAGCTACTTCAAATGCATGCCGATGTTGGAGGATACTTGGTCATATCTGGGAAATTTGGATACCCATAACCCAATGTCAGTAGAATTATACTGGCGAGGTATAAATAAGCTATTCACCCTACATGGGACACCAGAAACAAATGAAAGAAATTATCCAACCCAAATTTATTTTAGTGAACAAGTGAGTGCATTGTGCTTGATTACCAGGTGGGGCACTCCATCAAAAAGGCTACCCCAGGCTAGGTGATGATCCAGAACTGATATATCCTTAGAGTTTCGCACATTATTTGAATGCAGTTGACCAGTTAAAGTGTCTCCTCTCTCTAGCAGTTGCTACTACTATATAAACTCAGGGAGCTCTTGGAAACCTTGACATTTTCAGGAACTTATTGAGACTTATACATTTTCTTTACTTCCTAAACCATGTAAATTTCATCTGCTTTCTGAAATCTTAATGACCTACCCTTCTTCCTGTTGAAAGAAAGTTTTTAATTTGGAGGACATAACTACACAACACCCAGTCACTAATTTTAACAGAAAAATAAATGGGAAAATGCTTTCCATTTTATTTGTCCATATGTAGTACTGTATAACCTTGAGTCCTTCTGCAAAACAATTTCTGGGAGTTCACAGAAGTAAGAATGATCAGATTCTGGGTCAACATTTGTTTTGTTGTATTTCTCATAGTGCCACTCAATGTCAAGGATGAATAATCAAATAGATAAGTCTCTGGTTTGCTCATATTTGAAATAGATAAAAGAATTCACTTCTCTTCACAGTCTCAAAGACTGCAGTGTAATGTTGTCTGCTCTTCCTATATGGTTATTACCAAATATATGAAGAAGCTCATGAGCTCTCATCCCTCTTAATTGTGGTAATATAACTGCTTTGGAGCTTGGAGTAAGAAGTTGCAAGGATCAACCTTGGGTAACCTTCTAACTCACTATTAATGTCAGCAGCCATTTTGCTTGGAATGAGTTCTAGTTGGGCTCTCACCTACTGTCCTGTTTCTTTACCCAGAACAGTCTGTATAAAACATGGTATTTTTTATATATTGCCAAAAGATCTAGTTTCCCAGGAAAGCATATTGGCTTCCAAATGTATTTATAGCATGCATGAGCCTGATGCAGAAGGACCAAAGGGATTTTGTTACAAATTGTAGGTGGGAGCTACCATATGAGTGCTAAGAAGCTAATATAGGTCCTCTGTAAGTAATCTTAATACCCCAGTCATCTCTCCAACCTTGGGGATGACTGTTTTAGCAGCATCCCTGGCCTCTAGCCATTAGAAGAAAGATGTAACAACTGTTTCCTACCTATGACCACCAAAAATGTCTGCAGACACTGCTAAATTCCTTTGGAGACAAAACCTCCCTGGTATGAGAACTACTTAGTCAGAATAATTTACCTATGTAGGTGAGGGAGACAAGGTAGAGTTGGATTCACCAAAAGATCGTGTTGTAATAAGAGGCAGGTTTTGCATCTACAAGACTCAAGTCTTTGGAACCTGATTTCAGAGCCCTTTCTGATGATGAGTGCTGAGCTATTCCAAGAAAATCAGATAGGCTGGACTGCTTGATGGTGGTTTCTAAGAGTTCATCCTTTCTTAGGATGGACTGATCATAGAGATTTAGTTCAGCAAGCAGAGAGACAGACACACAGCAGGAGAGCGTCAGTTACTTCTACCAGTCATCTTCGCACAAATAGTTCTGCAACTTTGTCTGACCCATTCATAGATGCTCTCATTTTACAAAAAGTACGAATATCTTTTTGTTCATAGACAGTTTCTGTCTGTTGCAAACAATGGGTGAGTTAAACTCAAAGTTGCAAACCAGTTCAGTCAGTCTAGGGAAGTTTCTGGAATGATTTAAATAGCCTTGACAATGTAGGTCGCTATTTTTAAGGCTGAGGTAAGTGTTTGAAAGTGGTTCACACAGCCATGATCTCAGATAGGACTTGCAGAACATTAGAATTGCAAGGATCTCAAGGCTTTTCCTGGGAAAAGAAGAAACTGGCCCACTGTACCCTAGATCACAGAGTTTTGTCCTTCTGCCTTGGAAGTAGTCGAGCTCAACAACTTGGGAAAGGTCACTGCTTGCTTCAGCCTCTTCTAGTCAGACTGGGAAAGAAAATTGACAGTCTTTCCTTCCTTTCCCATTCTGAGTACTACACTCTTTTCATGTGAGGCGCCATCCTATGTTAATTTCTCCATAGAGGTAATGTTCTCCCACTGACATGAGGCCTTGCTCATACAGACAAAGGTCCTAAGGAGGATAGACAGGTCAAATAATTTGTTCAAGGTTGTGGGCAATAAATGAAAAAGAGACTGTAACCTGGTAATTTCTAACCTTGACCGGGCATAAACATTGCCCAAGTGTTGCATAAGATATAGATTTGCATTAAAAAGGTGTATGGAAATTTCTAATTTAAGGGAGTGGGAGTGTCTTGCAAAATGGTGATACCAGGCTGCAAATTATGTCAGCAGAGGCATTGTGGCACACGATCATTAGCAACACTGGTGCAAGTTCAAGAGAACTACTAGGATCTTGTCTTTAGGCTCTCAGAAATAATCTTGAGGCTGAGGTGCCCTTGGACAGGAAAAGCAAAACCTTTCAAATGAGGAGATTTTATAATGACCCCAGTCCTGAAATTATACCTAGGAACTCGAAATAAATTCTTTCTGAGATTATCAGGGGAAGAAGGGTGTGAATCTCTCCCAGGCATCCACTTGGACCATTATTGTCCCTAATGAAGATTTCTGCATGGTGTTAGCACAGCTGCCTGACCCCTTCTAAGGAACTGAGCATGATTTCTGAATTTGTTAAAGCAAAGCATCCACTGATTTTCCTTGCATGTTGTCACACTCTGCTGTCCTCCTAAAGCTACCTCTTAACTTCTTTGTAGATCTAGGCATGATGGCTCATGCCTGTAGTCCCAATACTCAGGACGGTATGGCATGCAGGAGGAGATTCTGTTTTAAAGTGCGGAAAAAACAAAATACACTGGTTGCAAAAGGTTGGGCCAGAAGTGAGCGAACAGGAGCACAGTGAGTGCAGAGGAAGGTGATCCCTAGAGCTTTCCTTCACCTAGCAGTAGAGGATTCACTATCTCCCATGGCTATATAATCTATTAAAGTGGAGCTGTCAGTTATCACACTGCACGGGAGCCTCTCTCGTTTTGGCAGATGTTCTTGATTTGTCTTAAGTCTGTCACTGATGGATTCCCTACAAGTGTTTTTGTTTACTTGTTCTTCCTGCACATTTAATTTTCTCAGTTCTGTGGAAGGAAGCCTTTCCAACTCACATATTTTTACATCGACTCATTCACGGGTGGTTATATCTACGTCTGACTTTAATTAGTCCATAGTTTGTTTGGATGCCCCTTGACCTAGAGGATCAGAGTTAGTGTGTGGCATTGCTCTTCGGGAGGTAGTCTAGCAGTGGTTTTCTGGTGTTTCTCCTTCATTTTAGGCAGAGACATTATTTGAAAACATCTTGCAGAATGATATTTGCTACACTGTGAACATCCTACCCAGGACAAAATGTGGATTATAATAAAATTCAGCAAATAAAATATAATCTAAGCTTCCTGCAGCTCCCCATTAGAATGCTGTATTTGACATTTCAATTGCATTAGGAAGCCTGTGCCTTTCCTCAGATGATTAGTATTTTATGTTATGTATGTGGAAAGGGGCCAGGGCAGAAAATCCAAGGTGGGAAAAGACATTTCCTCTGACTAAAGGGGCTAACGGGTACACAGTATATAATTTGGGATTCCAAGATAAATTCTAGCATCACTATATGTAAGGTTCCTTCCAAAGTCAAGCGTAGTCTTCTAACTATACTCCAGCTTTGGAAAAAAGTTTTAAACCGAATAGACTGTATTGGTGCTTCTAAGAACTTGTTTTTTTGGTCCCATCTTAAAGAGCTTTCCAAATGTGTTCCCTGCTGATATAAGAGAACTCCTGTGGGGATTTTTTTTTTTGCTTGTTTGTTTATTATAGTACTTCAGGGTAGAATCCAAGTGCTTTCTCACCTGGGGGAAATAGCAAGTTTTCTGTTTTCTTCAAAACCACCAGAGGAAATTGCCACTGCTGACATTTACATAAGCCAGGGAAACAAAAGAGGTAGCCATGTCTTTTGTTTTACAAGAGAGCAAGAAATGTTCCTACAGTGGCATTCTAAATTTACCAGACCACTATTAAACTTGTGAATACCTTTGATCCACACTCTTCATTGGAGGTGGTCACAAGACCAAGAGGAAGTTAAGGAAAAACAATAGAAGGGGGTTTAAATTAAGCAAATCTGTGGAGGAGTTACAGGAAATGGGCTTACCTCTCTTGACATTGGTTGAGTCACAGGTTGGATGGATGCGGTGGCCAGGCGAGGAAGGGCATTTGGTAGAGGTGTTACTTTGGATACTCACCTTAGAAGGCCAACAGGCTGCATGAAAGCTAGCAGGTTGAATCCTGTGTGAGAGAGCCAAGCCAGGGAGGCAGATGACAGGTGTGATCCATGCTCTGCCTGCACTCACTGTCTAGGCTGCACTTTCGTATCTGTAGAGCTTCCTTCTTGATATAAAGGGCTCTCTGGTGGCTGCTGCAGCACTGACTCTGAGTTCCTGCAAACATCATCCCTGCTCTTAGCCTGCTCACTGTTGTTGGTGACAATCTGGCTTTTGGAGTCCCTGCAGGATCTTAGAGGCTGGCTATCAAATGAGCTGATTCTCTTTGATCTAAAGAATCATAGGACAGAGGATGTGGACTAAGCTTAAAATGGCATTCCATCCTTCCTTCCAGAATCATGGGTAAGGACCGAAGAAGCACTGGGAATTCATGGAAAGGCAGGGATGAAGTGTACATGCCAGTATTTGGGGATCACTTTGGAAGTTAGCTACAGGTCTCCAATTAGGGACTGGGAGTGTGCAATGTTACCTATCATAGTGGCTTGTCACTAGAAATTATGGCCCATTCCTTTTGATTTTAATTGACAAATATATCAAAAATGTTCTAGTCTTTCACTATAGTGACAGGCAAATTGATTTAGGAACTTTATAATGTAGAAAAGATGAGGTGTGGATATTTGTTCCAAGTTAATAGTGAGGGTTAATCTAAGGTTTTATGACTGGCATTGCTGGGCATATGCTTACTATGAGTATACATTTTATATTTTTGTAACAAGAGTCCAGAAAATTTCAGTTTGATTTTTTTCCTTAAAAGCATAAACCATTAATTTATCTTCATGCGTGTTTCTTTGTATGGCAATGTGAAATCTATGTGCGTGTCCAAAATCTCTAAATCTCTGTCACATCTAAACATGCATCTTATGGTCAAAGCTACAAAGAACTTTTGATCAAAGCTTTCCACAACAAGGTTATTTAATTTTACTAGCCATTGTCTTCCTATTCATATGGTGTGTGAGTATACTTCCTTCACGTGGATTTTATAGAAAAAAAGTGCTCTATTGCATACAAAATACCTAGCATCTTGTAGAGTACATGCATTCACTATAGTTGTTATATGATCAGTTGAGCACACAGCTCACAATTTAGAGGAATTAGACATGTATACTTTTTCAGTAATCCAAAAAGGTATGTTTAAGAGTCAGGGATGATAATACTCTCTTTGTTTTCCAGCCACAGGACCAAGTCTTCGGGCTGGCCACCTCCTTCAGGAACCTGGGGCTTGAACCAGGTGCCACCCTATGGATGGGAGATGATGACAAACCGAGATGGACGTGACTACTTCATCAAGTAGGTTGAAAAGACACCAAAAATTTGTCTAATGCTCTTCTAGTTTTCTTTTCATTTTTTTTAAAAAAAGGTTTCAAAAAAAAAAAGGTTTCATTTATTCTAACGCAATTACATACATCCCTGGTATGTATTTTGTTCGTATTTAACCTTTATTCCCCTGTCTTATGCTCCCTCCCACTTCCTCTGGAAACTTCTTGTCAACGTGTCCCCTTCCTATTTTCCTGTCTTTTTATTTTTCCACTGTGTTCCATTAGGGTTGCTTGCATGTGCATGTGTATGGGGTTATTTACTGGATAACTGGATCACCAGTAATGACCTCCATAGTATGGTAATTCTGACTCACAACAGAAATGTGCACTGTTAAATATTGGGTCAGATTCATCCATTGCCTGAAACTAAAGAATGATGTGGAATCTTGTTATTTCAAAAGGTTTCAACAATGTCACTGAGTGATGTACTAAAGAGATTATGTGTTTTCATCCATGTCTTACTGTTAATTTTCTGTAGACATTGGTTTACATTATAGATTTTTATGATTCTCTTTTTGTTTCTGTTAAGTGACTCTTCATCATAGAATGTCCTGTGTTGGCCATTTCGGATACATCATTTAGTAGTACCCATGGTGTTGTGCACTTATTTGTCATTGCCCATTTCCATGTCTTTGGTACCCCCTTGTCCTCATTTAGTACTTATTATGGCACTGAACTACTCCGACCAAAACCAACTTGGGGAAGGAAAGGCTTTATTGCACTTACACTGACAGGTCACAGTCTATCACTAAGGAAAGTCAGGGAAGGAACTCAGGCAAGAATCGGGAAATAGGAACTGAAGCAAAGACCATGAGAGAAAGCTGCTTGCTGGATTGTTCTCTTATGTAACCCAGGGCCACCTGACAGACATGGAACTACCCATAGTTATCTAGGTATTCCCACATCAACCATCAGACAAAAAACTATCCCCACGGACTTGACTATCAACCTATCTATGGGCAATATCTTCTCACCTGAAGTTCTATTCCCTCAGATGATGTTAATTTGTGCAAAGTTGGCAAAAGCAACCCTCTAAAGAAGTTTTCTAAGCAGTTTATTGACATTCTAAGGTAGTGTCTGCCACTAAGCCAATGTCACAATTTATTAAAAAAAAAAGTCCAGGTAGAGATTAAACTGTTTGAGTAATGGCTTCCAGGTACTGTTGAGGCCCCACTTTAATTATATTCATTATCCTAAGTAAAGCAAAGTTAGAAGGTGGATGTGGCCATTAGTAAGTTTCACGTGATTAGTAATAAGCATTTGTTTATCATGCTTTTATGTTCTAATAGCATCTGGTCTCTTTTCTGTCTCCATAGATTTTCTTATTCTAGGAACCCCATTTAAGTGGAATCATAAAATACTATCCTCTTGTAATCTTTAATTTTCCATAAAGTTTTCAAAAATCTTATTTATATTACAGTGTGTTAGAATCCATTCTTTTTAAATACTGAATAATATTCCACTGAATGTATATACCACACTTTTTATCATCTGCCCCAGAATACTTAGGTTGTTTTCATCTCTTGATTACGAAACAGCGATGCTGTGAACATAGTTGGACAGATTCGTTTTGAGGGGGGGCTGTGGGTGTAACTTAATGCTAGAGTATTTGCTCTGCATGTGCAAGTCCCTAGGTTGAACACACACACACACACACACACACACACACATTTTGTCACTGTTTTTTGGGGGGGCTACACCTAGAGTAAGAATGCCAGGGCCATACGAAACTGATGGGCATAAGTTAGATTCTATGCTTCACTTTTTAAGATACCACCAGAGGGTTTCCAGAGTAGCTGTCACCATCTAGATTTTTGTTTGTTTGTCGAGATGAGCCTTTATATTGTGTTTTTTTCCCTCAGACAATTAGAGTTCAAATTATCTTTGTGCTCCAACATCACCGAAATATTCTTAATTACAAGAAATTGGTGAAATAGATTTGGAATCAGGAAGCACAGTTGGCCAGAGTCCAGTTGTAATTGAATGGAAATTTGAGAGGAAGGGAACATGGTTTTCCCACCACAGGCTGTTTTCATTGTTTCAGCCAAGCTGACTGTGTATTGTGATTAGCAAATATAAGATCCTATGGGGATAGGGATCATTTTTATCAAAGTATCCGTCCAGATTGTTTGGGTCTTCTTTACTCTCTACTCAAGCCTAAACACAAGTGAGGATTGCTGGGAAGCCACCAGGGCGGCAGCTCACAGGATTGCTGTGGTTGCTTTCCCAATCCTTATACCCCAAATTCTTCCTCCTCTCCATATTTGCTACAGAAAGACGAACCCTTCTTGAGTCCAGAGTTATATAAGGGACTGCTTCTTGAAAACACTATGGGAAGACATACATTTTCCTTAAACATGACCCATGCCAGAGAATATCAAAGTGCCTTGTGACTTTTGAAACCGTTCCTGAGGTTGTGCTCATAGAAAAAGAAACGTGAGTGTGGCCTTTGGAACTCAGTCTCAGAACCCTTGAAAGACAGGAAGAAAGATCAGTAGTTTGGATTCATATCCTGAATCTGTATAGTTTGTCTAATCCCCTTTTTTCCATGAGTTATGTCTCTTACTTTATTGATTCTCAGTGTGCATGATTCTTTTTTACATGTATACACAGACACTTAAATATAAACACTGAAATTCAGGAGAATCCAATGGGCAGGTGATTTTAGGAAGTCAGGGGTACAGAAGAAAATGCCAGTCACCAGATTTTACAAATGGCTGTCTCAACTTTCCGGGCCAGACTTGATGCTGCCTCCCAAACATCCTGTGGCACAGAAGGTCTTCCTTTGGGACTCTGAACCAATCAAGAGCCATCCTTGTTATTAAGATGCATCTGCCATCTCCACTTTGACCTTCAGATGGGACTCATACACAGTAGTCTGGGTCATCCTCAAGACAATCTTTGAGATTATAATGAGATTATAATGTGCCAACTGTTTTCTAACATGGCTACAGATGCCCTCAGTTAGCTCAGTTGAAGTAATCCAAATATTTGTAGTCAGAACTAGAAAAATAATTGAGGCAAATATTTTGAAGGCATGAGTTAGTGTTTTATGAAGGTATAGTTCAGACTTTTCTGATTAAGGTCGAGGGTTTTATTTTTCCTCCTATTTGAAAAGGTAGGAACTCAAACTGGTTTGCTAGTGAGAGGTTCTAGGCACACTAGTTAACTGTACCTTATCAGGGTTAAGATTATCTCCCTTTTTAACATTTATATGGGATGGCTTTGTGTGTGTGTCTAAGCTTTAAATTTTTCTAGTGTTAAGTGGTAAACTCTAAGAGACAAGTAGTTATCCAGATAATTTGTTCTGACTGTTGCTCATGGGTTTGAAAACCAAAATCATCAGCATTGGGGTTCAAATGCTGTTATGTTTTTTTTTCTTGAAAAGTAAGTTTCTGTGGTCCTCTCAGAGAACTCATAAGACGTCCAGATGTCTTCTTTGTAAATTTTTCTTCTTTCTCTATGTCTTATGAGTGTGATAGGTAATGAGAAGTCTTCTATTTACTGCATTGTGGCCATTACAGAGAAATGGTATAATTTTCAGTTTCTGGGGAGCCCAGGTTGACACTGCAGAGTATTTCTGTATTCATTGGTATTCTTAGTTAAAAGAAAAACTGGGAAACTAATGTGTGGTAGGTAATTAGTCCCTTTTCATTTACCTTTTCACTTGTCTACATATCTTTTGAAGGAGACTAGATTGTTTGAAATCTTGACTTAGGATGCAAACAATCTCAGCATTGCATTGTTGTCTTCTGTTGAGGTATAACTGTCACTGAATTGATGGATCAAATGGTGGAAGGAATCACTCTCTGTGTGTTCAAAATTACAGTCTGATTGCTAAATAATAAGAGAAATCTATCCTTATGAATTGTCTAATACACGGGCTAAGATACTTCAAGACTTTTAAGTTATATCTATGTGTATAATTCCATCATTACTTAGGATAGGTCTGATAAACCAATTTCTCTATGGAGTTACTGATCTATAAAGTTAAAAAATGAAGAAGGGCCTGGAGATATGGCTCAGCAGTGGGCAGCACTGGCTGTTCTTCCTGAGGACATTGATGTTTATTCCTAGCACCCACATGTTGACCCACAACCTTCTATAACTCCAGTTCCAAAGGATCCAACACTCGTTTCTGGCTTCTGTGGGCACACCACCTGTACATGGTACTCAAACACATGCAAGCACCAATATGCATAAAGTAAAACTGAAACAAGGTGAAAGACACACCATAGTACACTTATGCTGATGAACACTTGTTTAACATTTACAGTTTGGAAACCAGTCCCTCCATATTAGAATAGCAGTAAAATCCTGACTTCTGAATCTGGGGTAAAGCCTGAGAATTGAAAGTCTCTGATGCAACCAGGTAATTCTGTTAAATATATATATGGTGGCTACATTGGATAACTTTTCTACTTCCTTTATTGCCCTTGGCACACTAACATAATTCTCATATTCCTGGTGATAAAACATAGACTAATCAAGTCACGCATTTGCTGAATTAGAATTCATTATGCAAATATACCAGAACCCTGTTTAGAAAGGACCACTTTGATTGCTCTTACTTAGAAACACCTGAATTACTGATTTAGTTTTTGGTGGTGCCAGAGAACCTATACCTTTATATGTGCAATTACGTTACCATTGAGCTACACCACCAACCTAAAGTATAGTGTTTGGGGAACAGAGAACATTTTTAAGAAATACGGCAAACTGGACATGTGGTGATGCCTATAATTCCAACACTTGGGAAGTTAAAGCAAGGGGATCAGTGTTGGAGGCCAGTATTGTCCCAAAAAATACAATCTTTAAAGAAACTTGATACAAAACCAAAGAAAAGTTTTTCAGTTCTTATTATTACCATTTGGAAGAGAGAACAGAACTGAAGGTGCGATGAAGTCAAATGAAAAGGGAGAGACTACAAGGAAAGGAAAGGAAAGGAAAGGAAAGGAAAAGAAAGGAAAGGAAAGGAAAGGAAAGGGAAGGAAAGGAAAGGAAAGGAAAGGAAAAGAAAGAAGTGTAGGACAATGTATAATGGTGAGGATTGGCTAAGAGAGAGAAGGGTAGATAGAATGAGAATGGCAGAAGAATAAAGCAAGATAGCTGAAATGGTTGTCATTGCAACTGTACCAGTGATTCATAAGTCCAGGTGTATATGGAGATGGGCACTGATACACATATAACTATGGATATAAATATGGATGCAGGTATAGATACAGACAGATAAAATACAGATACTAGCATAGGTATCGGCTCATATATACAGTATAAATATGTACTGGCAGCTATGGTTGGAGTTCATGCTCTGATGCAAAGAAAACAGGAAGGGTTGCAAGAAGCTGGGAGATTGACAAGATTGGGAGGGGCCTTGGATAAATGATATCTTATTCCCTCCAGTCAAAGACTTCCATACAGAACACTTGGCAGGCAGGTGCAGATGGGCACAAGCACAATTGAAGACTGGCCTATAGGCTGAGTGGAGGTAGACACACAACCCTACAGACATACAGATGCAAGCAAGCTGTCAAAGGCAAAGATAAAGGAAAAGGCAGTCTAAAAAGAATAGCTACATAACATTGCAACAGTATTTATTTGTTCAGTTCCTTGGACATCCAGGGTCAGCCATTTTGTGCTGACTTAGTCCCCTGGGTATCCTGTATCAGCCATATTAGCTGACTTACACTGGTTATCTCTAGCAATGTCATGCTGCCTAAATATATATTGGGTCTTATGCCCTTCTGTTTCCAATATACATTCGCCCAGGTGAATCTTTGTTCATGGTACTCTTTTGAAAGAATTGCTTATTTATAGAACCCTTTTCTTCTCAAATTATCCTGGTTTGGATGGATAAAACAAGACAACTTAATCTAAATAATATACTACTAATATTAGGAACATCCTTCAGAGACCTAGGATTTCATATAATTGATCACAGTCTTTGGAGTATGTCAACAGAGGCTTTTTCTCATTTGCAGAAACAGGCAAGGGTCTCAAGGATTGGAATCTCCATATCTTATTGCTGTAGACTCATGTTTGGACCCATACCATTAGAATCTAAGGCCTCAGGTCTTTGAGACAAATCCATACTAAACTCCCTGCATTTTAGGACTATGATTCCTACTTTAACAGTTACCTAAACCTGGTCATGTGTGTACAGCTCGTCTTACCTCCATCTGTAGTGTACCAACATACTCTGCCCTGTTCAGCAGCTGGGGCCCAATAAACTTGAATCACATGCTTCCTTCCAAAGCTTTCCATGGCTATACTCAGTATTTACGAAGTACCAGTAACTATTCAGGTTGCCTAGATATGTAAGACAAATTGCTGTTTTCCAAAACCTCAGAGTTCAGTGTAAATATAAGGATAATAATAGATCTGGTTTCAGATGCAATGAAGGCCCCCAAGGAGGAATAAATGTAGTATTTTTGACTGAAATGACAGTAGTAAAAGCTGTTGCCAAGGGCTTCACCTTCCTGAGAGGGCAACCATCAGTTTCAATGGAACCATGACTACTTTAGCTTCTATACAAACACTTAAGTTTCATGGTAAATGGTGATCACCATATGTTACTTTCCTTTCAATGTTTTTAATGGAGAAAGAATATGCTTGTGTGACTATAAGGTGGGTAAACTTAATGCATGGGTGACTCATAAATCTGGTACTTTCATTTTAATTTATAGGAGAAAACTATTAAAACGTGAATAAAATAAATACTAGTCATCTGGCAAGATAAAGGGCCAAGGGTCAAGTTGGAAGCTACATAGGAGGTTGGAGAGGAGACTGAAGGATCATTTCTAAAACTACAGCCCAGTTTTATAAGCTCCAATTTGGGGGGCTTTTCCCCATAGACTTTGTCGTTCTAGCCATCATCACCCTGCATTTGATGGGGTCAAGCACTGTCTCTCTGTGTGTATTGAATAAGACACCCCATTCTATTTTTCTACCAGCAATTCCCATGATGGGCAATTAAATATAACTACTCTCTCCTTAATACAATAGACTTCAATTCTGAATTCTAAATAGTTGAGATTAATAATGAGCTGAAGAAACTTCTACTTTGTTCTCCAGTTTGGACTTAGCCCAACCTGGAAATTGTTGAGCCATCCCTATCTTCCAATCTCTCCACTGGTCAATGGGAAATATATTTTCTGCTCATCTATCTCCAAGAGAGAATTATCTAAATAAATGCAAGTAGCTTGTATCTTTGCCATACTCTCTTATCGACTCCAGCAGAACACAGCCAACTTAAGAAGATAGGATTCAGTCATCACAGAAATCAGAAACAGAAAGTCTCACCTCATGCACATATAAAAGCCCCCAGCTCTCTCTCTAGAACTTACCTGATCTAATTCAAATATCCCAAGGAGAGAAGAAGTAATTGATTGTCTGCAAACATTATTTGATAGCTGTAGGGCCCTTCTTGCAACATTTGCTTCCAAGGTTTTATAAGACTCTGATTTAATTTGTGGTTGAAGCTCTTTCCCTGTTACTCTGTGATAAACTCCCTTAAACTTTTCTCTCTATAAAAGTAACTGTCAAATGCCATACAGTTGTTGTCAGTATTGTGATCTTGTTCCCATTCTCTGTACTTTTTAAAATTTTAATGCAGATATTAATTTTCCATTACTTTAAACCTACATATTTAGCACTCAATAAAGGCCAAATGGATCTGATTAGATCAAACAAGTTGCTACACTCGGTTTCTGGCAGTATAGTTATAGAGGTCTCAACAGAAAAGTTGTAACCATGGAGGAGATAAAAAATAATAATAATATGGGGCTGGGGGGATAGCTCAGTCATTAGGCCATGTACTTGTCTTTGTACAAGCATGATGACCTGAATTTGATTCACAACATCCAAGGGAAAATCCATCTGGGTATGGTAGTATCCACTTGTAGTCTTTTTGCTATGGAGGCAGACAGGTTGGAGATCACTGGCTAACAACTCCAGCCAAACTATAAGTTCCAGATTCAGTGGATCAAACACACGATGGTTAAGTGACTGAGGAAGAGATCAGACACTAACCTCTGGCCTACACATGCTTACCTACACATGTTCGTGCACATCTGCATTCACACAGGCACACAGGCACACCCACACCTTCTCACACACATCTTCTCACCCACTTCCACCCACAGGAAAGATCGGTTTAGGGTATCTGCCTGTTATTTTGTAAACTTTTAAATATCAATAATGCGTAACTAACAGTATGTTGTAGGTCAGGCAGTATGCCTCATTCGTTGCACTCCTTTTTTCTCTGTCTCTTGTTTTGTCTTCCTTCCTTCCGTCCGTCCGTCCTTCCTTCCTTCCTTCCTTCCTTCCTTCCTTCCTTTCTCTTTTTCTTTCTTGATGAAGGATTGTAAAATAAAATGCAGTTTCAAAGTAAACCCAGTGAGTACTTTAGAGAAAGTCAATAATTGCCTCATGGCAAGAACAAACGGCATTCCGTTCAACACATTCCTTAGGAGTTTAAGCATCTAGTCATGGGGAGGGAAGGAGGCATACTGTAACTTGGGAACGGTGGGAACAAAGTCAACGTGATGGTGTCATTACATGAAATGAAAGGTGATTATGTTCCCTCAGTGCACATGCTTCCGGGGCTGCCATTAAGACTGTTCGTTCCCTTCCTTGGAGCAGACTTGTTTTCTTCTGAATCTGACAAAGCACCTATCTGCTCAGTTAATAATTGCTGCTCGCAGCTGGAAGGTAGGTTTTCTGGGCTGATGGAAGGGCTTTAACAGGCAAGCTCAGAATTGACACTATCATTCCGGATCTAACTTGGCATAGACATCAGGAGCATCCTAAGCAGACTTTTCTTGTACCCAGGTTGCTTCACTTTGTCTTGAAAGTTTGCTGATTTACTTGATGTGGCCTTCACTGAGGACAAATGCCTGACACCCTTGGCTTTTTTATCTAACTGGCCAAAGAATCATATGGCATTTTAATTACCCAAAGTTCCTGGGGCCACTTGACCAGAGCAGAGTTGGGGCACACATGTTGAGGCCAAGCTGTGAGAAGCACGTTAGTTCAGTACCTGGGGTCACCTCTTTCTTTGCCTATGCTGACTGTAGCCCTAGGGGTCTGCATAAGGTGGCTCACCAAGTCCATTTGGCTAGCAAACCTGTGAAAAGTTGAAGCACCTGGACAACCAGGTTTCTGTCACAGCCTGTAATTGAAATCCTAGCTCGGGGCTGCCTGCCACCCTTGATTCCTTTGACTCACCTTTGAACCTTTTCTGTCTGGATTGAGCCAGCCCTTGCAGAGAGCAATTTTCATGTCACTGCCTATGTCTAGCTCACATGCAGAAACTCTGCTCTGTGCCAAATTCCAAGTGGGTGTTGTTGGCAAATGGATTAGCTGAACTTGAGAATCACCTTTGTGGCAGGTGGTGGTCCATTATTGTTTGCCCTCTTTCATGAAAAGAGACAGAGAGCAAGTGACTGAGGAGGGTGGTGTCAGAGAACCATACAGCTTTCTCCCACAGGATAAGGCTCCAGTCCCTGTGTAGTCTTTATCCTATACCTTCTCTCAAATCCTGAATAGAAACTTGTTTTCAATGGTCAATTTCTGTCAAAGAGCCTGTTCAAGTAGAAAGGTGATGTGTTTTGTGCCACTGGACATTCTGATCAATCTAAGTCAAGAGGTCCATGCTCTCCAATTTCACGGAGCAGTCTATTCACTCTGTGTTCCCAGAGTACAGCCTTGGCAAGGACAGCTCACACTGAGACGGCCTGGAGGGCTCTCAAAGAAGAGGGCAGTTCAGTATTGAAAGGTGGCTCTGAGCATAAAACACTGGCTGCATAATTTTGAAGACACATTACAAAGTGAAACGCCAGGATACAAGTGCTGTTAAAGGGGCCCCTAGGTGTCAAGATCTACCTTTTGGGCCTGTGGTCTCTCTGCGAACATATAATTATTTGCTCTTTTTAATTTGCTATTTAGCACCATTCTAAGTAAAAGAATGGGTATGTTGATTTTTATCATGACTTTTCCTTCGCACCTTTATATTTTAGGATGCAAGCTATGTAGGTAAGATGTGAGATCAGTTAGTTCAATTTTGCAGTCAGGGCAATCATGTTGACATTTCCCCAGTACACATATGTGGATGTCTTTCATTGTAACTAGGATGCTGGAGATGCTGCGAAGCAGGTTGTTTTTACTGTCCTTGTTTTGTTTTTCATTTGTTTTAGTCTTCTTATTTGAATTCTTTTTATTCACTTTTCTTTCTGTGTATATGTATATGAGGGTACACATACATATGTGTGCATGTATGTAGAACAGAGGGTATCCATGGGTATTATGCCTCAGGAACAATACCCACTTTGTTTTTTGAGACAGCATTTCTCCTGGTCCTCACCCGTACTAGGGGTAGGCTGTAATCCAAGCACTTGGAAGTCAGTGTGTAACACTACACAGGCTCTTTTATTTAACATGGATTGTGAGGATAGAATGCTGGTGTTCATGCTTGGAAATCAAACACTTAGGTTACTGTCTGATCTGTCACCCTAGACCTGTTTTGTTTTAGTTGAGGTTTCAAGGTAGGATTTCTTTAGGTAGCCCAGGCTAACCTTGAGCATGTAGCTTTCATGCCTCAGTTTTCTGATTGCTGGCATTGGTGGCATGCCATGCTATACCCAACTTTGATTTTAGTTCTTGATGTGAGCACATTCTCCTAATGTTCCTCCCCAATGTCTTTGCTGAGGAAGAGGTAGAATGAAAGCAAGGCAGAGCAAAGCAAAGCAAAGCAAAACAAAACAAAAAAACAACAACAACTCTGAGTTGCCCTGTCTTTCATTTTCCTTCTCTGTTGTCATGTTCAGTGTAGTAGTTGTTAAACACAAGGATATAAAGGAATAAGAAAGCATCAAACAGGAGTTCGTACTTGCCTATGATTTTTAGAAGGCCTCACGTATTAAAAATGCAATGTCATTCAGTCATTGTGTTTCAACCTCAATTTACTATTTTTACAAAAAGCCATATTTTAAATAGCTGTCTCAATAAAGATCTGGCAAAGAAAAGCATCTCTTGGGCAATTAACTCGGTCTCCATGCCCTGTCAAAGACGTATTGCCTCACTAAAAGGTCCAAACTTTTCTTCCTCTGCCCCACCTTGAATTCTGTAGTCTAAGTCAGTGAGCTGCTTTTATCAATAGTTGTATATTAGGTATTTTAGGAGTTGGAAGTCATCTGGATGATGTGGTGCAAGCTAGTGCACTTCTCCTGCCATAGTGTTAAAAGTGATCCCAGAAAATAGACTGACAGACACAGGTATGTACTCATAAAACTTTATTAATTAAAACAAACTGTGACACTTGTTTCTTTAACCATGAGTTGTAGTAATTTGCTGCCTCCTGCTACAGAAAATGCTGCATTTGAACCTATTCTCATATTTTTATTTCACCAACTGATAAATCTTCAAAATTCTTATTTGAAGTGTGCGTGTGTGTGTGTGTGTGTGTGTGTGTGTGTGTGTGTGTGTGTGTGTGTAGGGGGTGCCATGTGCTTTGTATTTGAAATGAACTAGATCAGTGATTAGTAAAGTTATTTTCTGTGTGTGCAGAAAGCTAAAAATGGGCCATTTGTTTTCTCTTGATCCTTGCATACTGCTGGCATCTATGACCAGTCTCCTAAGAGTATTCTAGGAATAGGAACATTATCGAAATTTACCAGAGAACTGAAACTTCTAATATGCAACTGTGCTTCTTGCTTTCAGTGGGTGCTCAGATAGGGGAGATCTATTGATCACAGGGTTCACATCTGCTCCCCACCTCCAACCAGCACCTTTGTAGGAGGGTGCTGGAAGGACAGGAAATGACAGCAGTAGGCCAGCCCAGTCACAATGGCATGCTGAAGTCAAGTGCAAATAATTATTAGGGAGATGAAAATTACATAGCAACTTCTTCTTACTAATGGTCTACAGAGAAACAGCCTCATTGTGTTTTCAAAAAGTTAATTGTCCATGGTGTTTGGAAGAAATTCTGCTTATTACCCTCATGGAATTCAATAAAGCTGTGGCACAAAGGTTCCCAGATCACATTGGGTAATGTTCTGTTCCAGACTGTTCTCTCAGTTTCCAGGACACCTTCCCCTTCTTTTGTTCTAAGCTCATGGGAAGTTCCTTTTCAAGTTTCTTCAGCTGGTTCTTTTTAGTTCAATATTTCATTTCCCACATTAGCAAGTTGAAATGTCTCCTTAAAACCCATAGAAAAGTAAAGCATTCTCAACTGTTAAGTATTCGGATAATGTTTGATTTCGGTCCGAAACAGAATCATAAGTGTTCACCCATAGGAGAGACCCAGATGATTAGCTTGTCCTGTGTAGAGTATTCTTTGGGCAGTAGAAGTGACACACACTCGTGTGTGTGTGTGTGTGTGTGTGTGTGTGTGTGTGTGTGTGTGTGTGTGTTTGTATTTGCTGTATTTACATGGATATGTGTTTAAGGTTCTGACTAGGTGGCTGGAGCAATAGGAATATTTCTGGAACATTAGTGAAAATCAGCAAGTGACTTAAGTTTAGGACAAATTAGCAATCTCCTTACCCTACACGTACAGATGCTTTACCACCACAACTTAGACATTTATGCAAAGCTCATATTCTATAATAAGACACCAAGAGTTCATTAAAGGCTCATTACTGGTTCACAAATTAGGGCAGCTATTTACCACCTTTTCAAAGCTTGTGCTAAAATAAAAGTATCTTTCTCAGGCAAGCATGATTGCAGTGGATTCCAACAAGTGGCATCGAATAATACGGTTGTAAAATTAAAGGGAAACCACGCATGCTAGGATATCAGCTCATCTCTAGACAAAAGAAAATGGACAGAAATAGTAATCACTATAAATGTACTTTAGGTACACTAATGTGCTTTTGTGTCTTGTATAGAGTTTATAGGACCAAAATTGAAATAACAATATTAATGGATGCCCATGTTATAGAAAGGAGCGATTTGCAACTTCTATAATGTAAAGTCCTGGAAGCAGAGATTTATAGAAATACAGTTGCCATTTGAAAACAGAGTATAACTTAAGGTATGTATGTAACTGTTTTGGTAACCTCAAAGACTGAACCAATCAGTATGGCCAGAGGCATATGGCAGCTGCTGCTTACCCTAAGCCGAAAGTGGCTACCCTTAAAGTGGTGCTAGAATCAATCCTGCCCAGAAAGTAAAGGTACTAAGAATCAGCACATTTCACGGTAAAAAGCCAGTTAGTAAATATGTGAGGCTTTGTGAGCCATTTAATCTCTTTTGCAACTATTAAGCTTTGCCATTATCTAATAAAAACAGCCACAGACATTAAGTGGATGAGCACAGTTGTGTTCCAATAAAGCTTTGTAGACACTGAAACTTGAACTTTGTATAATTTTCATGGATTGTGAAGGGCTATTTTCTTTTACTTGGTGAAAATTCTAAAAGCGTAAAACAAGAAAACTCAGGCTGCAGATACAAACTAGAAAGCCATGGAGTCTCCTGCATCGGTGTTGCCTGGTGAGAACAAACATCTGTTTACAATAAACATCTGTTTATTGTAGGGTATCAATACAGACCAAAGAAATGATTCTATCCAGGTCAAGCTTAGTGGACCAGTAAGTTTAATCAATGTCACAAGAGTTTCACTGATGGGTTACCTAGATGATCATGGGAAACTTATGATTAGCCCTACCATGGAAGATGAATGTCTCTCTCTTTGTGTATCCTGTGTAAGTACCTCTTATGTCTATGCTACCAGGAAGCTCCTCTTAAGACTTTTTGTGTACCACATAAGCCTGTGTTCTCTCCATGAGGTATCGTTAATAGACCTACTCTCGTGATGGTCTCCTGTGCCTACTCATAATTACAACTGCTCTGTTGTCAAAATGGCAACAGCTGTGCCATGCCTGGAAGACAGTGTGTTCCACTGTGTTGGCCCCAAACAAAACCAATCTTTTTTTTTTTTTTGGTTCTTTTTTTCGGAGCTGGGGACCGAACCCAGGGCCTTGCGCTTCCTAGGTAAGTGCTCTACCACTGAGCTAAATCCCCAGCCCCAACAAAACCAATCTTAATTCACAGGTGGCTGGTAAGATTTTGGCCCATGGGTGGTGATTTGCATATCCTGTTCTACATAAGCTCCCCAAGTACCTTTTGAGCTCAGTAATTATTTTGTTTCATAATTTTACCAGGGTCACCTTCCTTCCTGGCTTGCAATGACCCTGGGCTGACCTGTTTGATCAAAATCCTCAGCCTTCCCCGCAATGAGGCTTTGGGAAGGTCATAAAATCTTTTTTTTCTTTCCATTTGTGCACCAACTTGATATAATATCTTGTTTGTCATAGGGCTCTTGGGAAATACGTGATACGATACTGTTAAATATTAAAGATAATGGTTCCATGCCACCCCCCCACACACCATTATTGGAAATTAAAGATGTGCCTTCAACTCTACAGGCATGGCTTATAGAGTTAAGTTCAGACTCAGTTAGGTTGCTAAGCAATTCTTCTATTTTTGTTCACCTTTAGCAGTATCTTTTCTCTAGTTCAAATATTGAGTAGACGAGAACCGTCTTCAGAATGATATATTTCTTAAAGGCCTTATTTTCCAGCCATTGGACAGCCGTGCCATTAGGTAAATGATTGAAGTATTTGAAGTGAAGGCTTAAAGATGAGCAGGGTCAGAGACTGACCCTGAGGAGAGAAAGAGGAGGTAGAACTGACCTGTAAGGAGCAACTAGGCAATAGGCAAGGAAGCTTATAAATCCCTGTAAAAAAAAAAACAGTTTGGCTGGAGGCAGATAAAAAGAAAACAGTTTGGGAGAAGTAAAATGTACAGGGCTGTTGGAGAGCAGTGATCTGTCCTAAAATGAAAAGGAAAAATTGCAGAGTGATCTACTCAAATAAGTCTTGGCAGCTTTTGAGTTCATACTAGATACCTTTAGCATATCCTGCACTTTCAGTTCCACCATTCAGTTCCTTGTGGTCAACTGGAAAATTCCAGAAAGGTTGAACTCACAAGTTTTGATAACTTTTAATACAGATGATTAATGTAATTATTCTTTTATTATCTAGGATTGTCAATTTATCCTATTTCTGAAGTAAGATTATCAATAGGTATGGATCTATAGAAATAATCAATGTACATGAAATTCAACATCTATGGTGTCTACCTCCTGCTGGAGGTATATATCTTGCTATGGATAAGAGAACACTGTTACATAATGACCTATTTGTTCACCCTTTGTCATCTGCATATTATAAAAACCAATCTGGGCTAGAAAGGTTGCTTACTTAGTAAAGTCCTTGCTGCACAAGTGTGAAGACCTGGGTTTGTATCTTCAGCATACATGAAAAAAAAAAGCAACAACACAATGGCATGTGCCTAGAACCCCTGATGGGGGAAGCAGAGACGGGAGAATCATTAGGACTTGGCAAATAGCCAGCCAAGTCCAATCATTTGTCTCTATATTCAATGAGAAATGCCATGTCAAAACATAAAGTGAAAATAATGGAAATCGACCTCCTCTGGCTTCTGCATGTATATATACATGTGTATCCAAATCCCATCCAACCCATGATATCCTCAATGGAACATATAAGGCACCTCTTTTGAATCACTATATTTTAGACATGGTCTTTTGAGCAAATTACAGTACCAGACATGAAATGGATCCATGTGCCTATGGATCAGGTCTCAAATCTAATCAGAAAGTGGTTGGTTACACGATGACAATGATGCCACCATTGCATCATTAGGTACATCTTGCTCTCCAGGTCAGTATTGCAGTATACTGAGTCTAACACAGGGTAAGACCATTGATGTCTTTTCTCCCCCAGCAGTCTCTATAGCACTCACTGTCATTATTTAAGTTAGTACACAGAGAAGAAATTTTCTAATCTGTCTGGACTTGACATCTCTTATGTCCTGCAGCACAAATATATGATGTCTTTAGCCATAGTGTCTTACTATATAGTTATGATTGATATCACAGGAAATTACAAATTCCTGTGTTGCTTTTGGAAACCTCTGGGGACTTCCTGATCAATAACTCTTAGGAAGGAATCCTATGATTTGCACTGGCATTTTCATCTAATAATCATGTCTCTTGAGAGTGATATTAACCATTCATACAGGGTAATTTCATTCAGACTCTCTCTTTTTTTTTAAAGTTTTACTTTGATTTTAGCTCATAAAGATTTCATAAGATCTTTACATACATCTTTGGCTTTTGTTTACCCATACACTAACACCTCCTCCCCTTTTCCTTCTGCCACCATCCCTACCTAATCCTTTCATGATATCTATTGATCATTGATGCATCGTCTATTGTTAAACAGAAATCTAATCTTCCTACTCCTTTTAAACCGGGTCCTTTATTTTCTTAACCATAATTTGTAAGAATGCCTCATAATTTTAGATAAAATTTCTGGATTTCATTTTCTATTTTTTATATTCTTATATTTTATATTTTTATATTTCATTTTTATAGCTTCTTACCCTCTAAGTCTTAGGCAGGCAATTTATAGTTGATGGGCCTTGGGAGAGTGTCCTTGGAGAAGCACCACTGATTAAAACTCCCCACAAGCATACAGAGACTGAGCCAGATCCCCTTCTATCCTCCTGTGACTTAGTCCCCTTGCTGTGACCAACTCATCAAAGTATGGTCTCACGTGCCACTGTCCCAGAAGCAAAAACTGAATACAGTCTGATATTACCTGTCATCTGCCCTGAATTTTAATTTTAAGCTCCTTCAATACTAAAGTTTGCTTCTGAAATCTGAAGCAGCCTGAGTGACTGACAGAAGCTTACAATGGCATCCATCCCCAAGGGATTATTCTTAATCTATGCCCCTTCAGCCTCCAAGAGCCCCTTGTGCAAAGTGTCATCATTAACAGTTGATAAGGTACAGAATCTGTGGGCCTCAGAGAGACCATTTCTGAAGGACCAGGAAGTAATCCCAGTCTCCCTTTCACTCATCTCTTGTCTCCTTTCCAATAGCTTTCCCTCTGTCCTTTGATGCCAGCCTTCACAATCTTCTTCTGCAAATAGCAGACATCTTGTGGTCAAGCACTGAAAGTACCTTTGATAGCATCATGGAAACCATAATTAGTGAAAACCTAATGTTTCCAGGAGAGATAGTGACACGAGGAATAATTTTAATTGCCATTGGGCGTTCTATGAGAAAATAATCTGATTTTATCTCTAAATCAAATCCCTGTCCTTTGGTTTCAGGTAGTGTCATCTTGTACATCTGTGTACCTTTTGTCAAGTAGTGCCACTAACAGGTGGTACTTGGAAAATCCTCCATATTTTATAATATACATTCTGAAAGTCACCAGAGGCCAAGTCCTAGAATTAGTAGTCAGAGAAGAAAATGAGTATCTTTTAGATAGTCAGTATCAATTCTACCCAGCAATTTTCACAAGCTATCAAGTTCAAAATTTGAAAAATTGAAAAACAAAACAAAACAAAACCCAATAAAGCAATCCCATTAAAAAAAATAAGGACCCAGTTGATCATTTTGTCATTTGAGGTTCTGAACTTGTAGTTGGTATTTGAAAGACAAATACTGGGTTGGATAACTTTGATAGCCCCACCTTCCTGAAAAATGCCATGCATACCGGCCCCTGTCTGCTGAATCCTCACCTAGAGAACTCCTGGAAGTTGTCTTCATGCCTATTGCCTGGCCTTTGCCCTCGTTTCATTTCATCTTCATTACTTTCCATTTCTGCTGATTTCACAAGCACTGCTTCTTTTACTGTAATTATCCTTGCTAATCTTTTGTTCTTAAGACACTCTCTCTCTCTCTCTCTCTCTCTCTCTCTCTCTCTCTCTCTCTCTCTCTGTGTGTGTGTGTGTGTGTGTGTGTGTTTGCTAGTGTATGACAGAGAGAGAGAGTGAGAGAGAAGAGAGGAGAGAGAGAGAGAGAGAGAGAGAGAGAGAGAGAGAGAGAGAGAGAGAGAGAGAGAGAGAGCGCCTTGGAAGGTTTTTTTGGAGAAGGGTGGAATTGGAGTAGGAATGCTTGTGTACGGGCAGATGCACATGTACATATATGAACATGTGTAGAGACTAATGGTCAACCTTGGATCTTGTTCTTCAAAACACACCTACTGTGTTATTTGAAACAGGTTCTGTCACAGGCCTGAAACTGATGGATTCAACAGGGTGGCTAACAAGCTCTAGACATGTTTCGCTACCTCCCCAGCACTGGGATGATGAGTATGAGTCACCATGCATGCCTTTTCTTTTAACATGGGGCCTAAGGATTGAACTCAGGTCCTCAAGCTTTCAAGGCAGGCACTTTATCTATGGAGCTACCACTCCAGTCCTTTACTTTGCATTTCTGAAGTCTTATACATTCAGGAAAAATGACCTTTTCCTGGTTTTGACAACTTTATAGCAACTAGACATATTCAGGGTGCTTTTGATAGATATACTGGATGAAATGCAGTGTAGGAAATCTTTGACTACATGACGCCCAAGTACAATAATGCACATGCAAGTTTTATATGTTAGGTTTTTCTAGTTAAAGGCCCTTACAGAACTGACATGCCATCACTGGAATATTTCCTCAGATCTTACACGGGGTTTCTTAAATTCTCATTCTAAGTACATTCCAAAGCTGAAGACATGATTTTGGATTGATGGGGAAAATTAAATTTTTTATATGTAATAATCTCTGGCATTTGAGAACCTGTCGCAAATTTCTGTGATGACCCACCAACCAATGAATAACAAAGAATTTATTACGTAGTGACCATGTGCCATGTTTTGTAGTACATACCATGAAAAGTTGGAGAAATTCCCCAGTATGACCCTGATTTCAAGAGTTTGCAGTTCATTGGGATGAGTTCAAGTTTGCTTACATAATACATTTAATTCTTTCATTTATCAAAATAGTATTAATTAATTATCTACTATATACCATGCACACAGTCTAGTTAGGGTAAAAGATCATAACAAAAATATTTAACAACCGTACAGCAGAAGATCAAAACTAAGATGGAGACTCCTGGAGGATGTACCTGGCAAAATTAAGACAGCTCTTATCTCTTATTGTTGTCTGCCTTCTGCTACCCTCTTCCACTCCTGATGTGATTATAAAGCCTCTGTAGCCTGACATGGAGAACTGGACTCCCCTTAGGAGAAACATTTCTCAGGCCAAAAAGAAAGATAGGCGTCTTGCTCTGCACAAGTCTGTTCTTTGAAGCGTCTTCACCTTTGTTCTAAAGGCGTATAATGTACAGCACACAGCCCTGGCTGTAAAAAGCATCAGGAGTTCATAAGTAAATTTCACTTTTAAAGGACTCCTTTTCTTACCCTTGTTTAACCTGCCATTTAAGAACATGCAGGAGTGCCTCAAAGTCACTCATTTATTGGCCTATGTTTGTTTTCCCATTGTATGATTTATCTCTTGTGGAATAACCAGTTACACCAACATTTTATAGTTGCTATGGCTGATGTATGAAAATTCCTTCCAATTCTTCTGTGTTAAATTGTTCTTCCTCATACAAGTTCAGAGCTGATAGGCTTTTAGAAAGTGTTTGAACCGTGTCTTTGGGTTTGTTTTGTTTTTGTTATGGTTTGGTTTTTTGGTTTTTGGGGTTTGTTATTTTGTTGTTGTTGTTGTTGTTGTTTTTGTTGTTTTGTGTGTGTGTTTGTTTGACAAAATAATTTAATAAAAGAAACTTAAAGGAGAAGGGGTATTTTATCTTTTTGTTTAAAGTTCAAAGACAAGATTCATCATGGAAGGAAATGAAGACAGCAGTAGCTAAAAGCAGCTGTTGATGGGCCAGGATCCTAGTTAGGAATGATGCTACCCAGAGTGAGCAGGTCTTCCCACCTCAGTTGAAACAATCAATATTATGCCTCTAGAATACCTAAGGACTTACCTACCAATTGAGTCAAAATTCTATTCATTTAGCAACTACCACTAACCATTGTAGAACATGAGTGTTTCAGCCTCATCAAAATGGATTAAATCTACTGATAGATTCCTAATATGATAGAAATATTTGGAGATAGTAGACATTTTCAGAGATGGAGCATAGTGGGGACCAGCAGGTCATTTAGAGAAAGTCCTGGAAGGTTGTATATTATACTAGGTGCCTTCTACATTCTGTTTTTCTGCCTTTTGTCTTCCATGCAGTAAAGAAACTCCTCTGTCACATTCTCCCAGGGATACGGTATTCCCACTGGCACTAATCTAATAACAGCTCATCTAGGAGGCCTTGGGTTAAAACCTATGAAACTATGAGCCACAAAAAACCTTTCCCATTTGTATATATATATATATATATATATATATATATACATATATGTATATGTATATATATATTGTTATGGTATTTGTATTAGTGGATAGTGTATCATTGCTGCAACAAAATACTTGAAGAAACACTTTGAAAAAAGTCTTGTAACTCCAGGGAATTCATCCACTGTGGCCAAAATTAATGGAGTCAGGAGTTTGAGGTACCTGGTCACACTGCAGCAAGAGTCAGGAAGTAGAGCACTATGAATATTGAAGCTCAATTCACTTTTTCTTTTATTCAGTCCAATTCCCTCGCTCACAGAATGGCTCCACTCACATTTAGCGTTTGTCTTCCAACCTCAGTTTACCCATTTGAAATCGTACCTGTCAAACATGACCAGATCTATGTTGTCACCCTGATTCTAAATGCCATCAAGTTTACGATCAACATGAACCATCGCAAGATAAACACAATTTACATTGTTGTTTAAAACAATAGATGTTTATTGTTCCACAACTTGTGTGGATCCAGGATTTGAATATCACTGAGTCTTCTAACCCAGGCTTTCTCAAAAGACTACAAAGGATTGACATGGATGGACTGTTTGAAAAGTAACCCTAGGGAAACAGATGCATCCATATGATTTGGTAGTTACTGGTATACTTCAGAGTTGTGAGACTTGGAGAGGGCACTATTCTTCACTGACAGTTGTTCTAAGACAGCCCTTGAATTCTTGTCAAGCCAGCCTTTCCAGCATTACTGCTTATTTCCTGAAAAATTTCAAGCTAAAAAGACTAGACAGAGTAGCAGACAGAAATCATCATTTTTGCAACCTAATCACGGAAGTGTAATCTCCTCAACACTGCCATATTCCATTAAGGTAAAAGCAAGTTAAAGGACATGATATTATACAAGGCAGTGGATAATAGGAGGCAGGGATCACATCACTCCAGGCCATGTTAGAAACTGTCTTGCAGACACGTGTTTGGCTTAGCAAACAGTTACCATCTCACACATTAGACATTACAGTATAACTCTGATTAATAACTGGCCCTTGTTCTCCAGGTGCTTCGCTCACAGTCAGCTTGGGATCCCAGACATAACAAAATATGGGCTCCGGTGGTCAAATCTGGAGAGGGAGTTAACAGTCAGTATTTTATACAAACTTTCAAGCAGTACTTGTGTTGCTGATTCAAGGACACATTTGGTTATATGGATTTTAACATGTCATCCAATACTGGTGATGCCACTATCAGCATTGGCTGATAACAGAGGTATTGATGACAGGTTGTCAGATGTCTTCCAACCTCAAATTCCATTTATTTCCTGTCTTGCTTATGGTCTCCCTAGGTGATGTTGTATAGTTACAACTTCTCTGATACTTCTAACTCCTACATGTTAAAGGTAGTATGCAAGATGAGCTGCAACAGTGCACTGCCTTTCCCCTCACCCAAATCCCCAACGCAGCTCTTAGATCTGATCTTTTCATTATTCCATTATGCTTTCCCCTTCCCATGTATTGGTTTAGTACTTTGTATAGCCCTTAGGTTTAGTTCTTATTCAATCCTTCCTTCAAGTCTTCAAATATTCACAATCAATTAAAGTTCGGGGGTCAAGGATCGCATCTATTGTTTGAGAACAAATTTGTGATCTAAGAATTTTTAGAGTTCGAGAGGTCAGCCGAATGTCAGGAAGAACAAATGAGCAAATCTGTCATGATGGGGTCCCCTGGGGAATGTTGTCTTAGCTGAACCCAAGGCAGCTCAAGTCTCATTCCACCCAGTAAACAACCGCGTGACCTTGAAGAAATGACTATCTGTACCTGAGCCAGTGTTTTTTCAGTTGTAAAACAGCACATTAAGTTTATGTGATCTCTGTGGTCTGTTAAAATTAATGACATAAAAGCCAACTTAATCTCCCACTTTATTATGTGTTTAAAGCCAACGAGAAGGCCCTAACATGATGTATTTAGATTTCTAAGACATTTGTGAACACAATTTAGGATCTATGAGCTTCAATTGGGCGGTTCTATTTACACATTCTCTGACCTTTGACTGTTAGTGAACAATTTCTTCGATCAGAAGTGTGAGCAACATAGTAGGGCAATATTAGCAGTCCCTGTGATGTAGTCACCAATAGAAATGACTTGCGCATGCACAGTATGTTGCATTCTGGTTTTTGGAGATTTATCATGTTTTCTATTACTTCAAAGTATTGGAACACATAAGACTCTCTACTATATTGTCTCATTATATATTTAACAAAGAAGTACACTTCTTTTTTTTTTTTTTTTGGTTTTTTTTTTTTCGGAGCTGGGGACCGAACCCAGGGCCTTGCGCTTCCTAGGCAAGCGCTCTACCACTGAGCTAAATCCCCAACCCCAGAAGTACACTCCTTAACTAGACCATAGTACCCGTTCATTAAAGGAGCTTCATCCCTTGGGTCACATTGACTATGTGTGTGTGACTGTAATTTTAGTTATTATAGCTAATGAAGGAAATTCTATTGATGTCTAGTGAGTGGAGGGGTATAGCAAAGGGAAGTGCTCCCACCCAAATACATTTTTCCTAGTCCAAAATACCACTAAGGATCCACTCTAGCCTTTATACACTATTTTCATGTGCATATCTTAGTTGGATTAATTTCCTTTCTAATACTGTATGTTTTATTTTATCTCTTTATGAACTTTGAGGTAGTCCATGATAGAGTCAAACCATCAAAGGCACAAACATGTTTAAAATCTCCCAAATGAGGAATGAGCAACCAAGATCTACTCCCAGCCAACAAATCTTTGCTTTAGGAAATAACTGTAATAGAAATACATTTACTTAAGAAGGAATCCTGGGGTGAGCTACCTTATAAGATTCTTCTCATCTCTCAAATCTCGATTTTTTAAAAAGTCTTTGTATATAGCATAGGGGCATTGCATTCGCAACATAATTATCAATGAATATATTAAAACCGCACATTCTAAATTAATGTCCCTTCCTTCTTTCCTTCCTTCCTTCCTTCCTTCCTTCCTTCCTTCCTTCCTTCCTTCCTTCCTTTCTTTCTTTCTTTCTTCACCCATTTATGTGGGGCAGAGTCTCCTGTATCCTAGGCTGGGCTGAAATTGACTATGTCGACATGAATGGCCTTAAACTTTTGATCCTTCTTAGTTCACAAGAGAAGAGCTGGGATTACAAGTATGTCCACCACATGCAGTTGTATGCTGTGCTGAAGAAGGATCCAGGGATTTATGTTACCTAGACAAGATGTCTATCCAATAATTTGCATTCAAGGCTTCCTCTGTCATAAGTTCACATTTTAAGTAGAGTTCAGCCTATTTTAGGAATCTGTGGTAAGGAGCTTTAAAAATAAAATTAACCTAATTTATAACTTTCATAATTTATATACCCTCAAAAATTTTAAACATTTTAATCAAGTATATTTTTACTCTTTCTCCTTAATATTTAAGTAATGTACAGTTCTTATCTAAATTTATTAACAAAACTTTCCCAGGTTTGAAATAATCTTAGAAGATAATAAGCTAAGCTTAAAATATAAAACAATGGCAACTTTCAGAATTTTCTCCTGTGCCTTGTTTTAAACTTAAAATGAAAAGAGTGAAACAGTCAATCAATTATATACTTTATCTGAGAGTCACAAGCTATCATTTAAATAAGCCATAGTGCTCTTAACTATGCAGGCAGAGACAGCTTCAAGTTTGTGCAGCCACCTTAACAAAAAAAAATGTTAATTGAATAGAACTAATGTCTATGTTCCCATGGTTGAAAGGCCCCAAAGAAGTGAAATGCATTCTTTGAACTGAGATGACTTCCCAACAGGCATTTTAGCTAGGAATTGACACTTGCAAAAGTAGACAACCTTCTAAGGGGATTCATCTCACACAAACAGTCACTTTGTCCCGTGGCACCTAATGGTCTTCTTCTCCCTGTACTGGAAAGATTGAATGATTGGCATTTATGGCTAAAGGCTCACTGCTTCTATTTTAGGAAACTTGATGTGTTATGGGTAAATCCATAGCCTTCCAGGGGTATGTACTCCTGCAACCCAGTTTAATCCTTTCTTATTTCCAATAATAAAGCATGTATACTCAGTGACTTGACTTGGCATTTTTTTTACAACTGCTTAAATGCCCTTTCTGTGTAATTTTAATACCTTGTGTGTGCCCATGTGCTTCTGTGCACATGTGTTGGGTGTCTCCCTCCAATGTATGTTTTGAGACAGGGTCTCTCAGTGGGCCCAGAACTCAGTAGATGGCTAGACAGACTTGGTACTGAAATTCTGGAATGACTTGTCTCTGTGTCCCTCCTCTCATTCCCTGTGCTCTACCATTCTACCCAACTGTTATGTGGATGCTAGGGACCTGAACTCAAGTCCTCCTGTTAATAGGACAGGTACTTTCCTAACAGAGCTATGTATCACCCCAATCACACTTTGAAGATGGAACTTTCTAAAATATTGTTGCATTTCTAATCTCAGAATTATGAATATTCATGTATGAAATAATTGAATTCTTTGCTTTCTTGCTGTCACCCCAACTTGTAAGCACATAGGATTGTTGAGTTTTGTTGATCCTAGAGCTATCTTCCATGGCTGTGTCATACCCAGTCCATTCCTTGTGGATCCATAGCTGAATAAATCCTTTCCTCATTTATGTCCCCCAGTCACTGGGACCAAAAGATACATCAAAGTCTCACTGGATGGGATGTGCCCTGTGGCAATTGCCATGAACCAAGAACAAAAAAGGTAAAGCTCCGCAGGTTCCAAAATTAATTCAAATGGACGTGACTCCTTGGAAACTGTGCAGCCCATGCTGCTAAACACAGGCCAATAGGATCTGCCTGCTGTGATACTGAGCCAAGGATGAGCTTAAAGCTACAGCCTCTCAAATTTCAGCTGATTGAGAGTATGTGATTAACCCTTGATTGTCACTTTGATGTGGTTTAAAATTGCTATGGAAACAATGTTCTAGGCATGCTAATGAGATAGTTTGGATTGATTGTAGAGGAATGACCCTCTATAACTATAAAGGGCCCCATAACATTGGCTGAAGATGTCATTAACTTAATAAGGAGGAGAAAGTTAACTGACCACCAGTATCCATTTCTCTCTGCTTTCTGCCTGTGGGTAGATGCAATAGCAAGTGCTTTCTCTGTCATGGTGGAGAATATCCCTTTAGATTGAGAGCCCATCTAAACACTTCCTTCCTTCCAGTCAACTCCCTTGTCAAGAATTTTGTCACAGCAGTGAAAAAACTAACTAATACTGAGTGAGATATTGATGCCTTTGGGTGAACAACAAGGAGGCAGGCAGGAAAGAAAGGAGTAGGCATGGAGCATGCTCTCTGCACTTCAAGGTATGGGCCAATCCTTCTTTAAAACACTCTTTCCAGTTTGAGGCTTTACAACACAAGAGACCTTTGAAAAACTCCAGTTCCAGTCAGTAGTGCAACAAGAAACAGAAGTGAAAACTCCCTCATTATCAGTGAGCCACTTGACATGGCTTTGTTGTCTAACAATTAACTGCTTTGCTTAAAGCCACTGCTAGAAACAGCTAGAAAACAGCAGCTGGGAAACAGTACCCTTTCAACACATCATTTTGAGCTACAGTTTCAATGTGTCAGGGAAAGAGCTGTCCAAGTTTTGACATGTTGTTTTCTAATGAATTTTAGTTTTGCAATAGCCATCATTTGGTGAAATATATTGAGTCCCCAATTGTGAGAACATTATTTCTTGACAACTGCCTTTATTCTTGTTCTCTTAGTCACCCATAGGCAGCTCAAAAGCTGTCTCGCTTATGACCACAGCATTTTCCAATTATTAGTTTATAAGCCAGAAATTGAAATACAGAACCTAGATTTTTGTAGAAATAATGTGAAAAGTGGTGGCCAAATCACAGGATATTATACAAAAGGTATCTGGTCAACATACAATTTAGCCATGGCTGGAAATACAGATGGTTTTGGCATATGAATATATAAATATATTATGATCTATCACATGCAGTATCGCTACTATAGGTATAGAAGTGGTGGAGGAATCTACTTAGAACAACTCACGAAGTTTGGTACAATGACTCCATGTCTGCTAGTGACCCATCTCCATTCAAACCATAATGAGATTACATGGACATATGATGGCATAATCAATGCTGAGAAAACAGTGTTTATTAAATATTTAGATGGTCTTTGCTGATGAAATCACCCCTTTAACCATTTCTCATTCTACAGCCAAGATACCAACACACAGAAATTGGCACAAGAACCTTACCAAAAATTACATAGCTGTGATACAGCATATTCCAACCAAATAGTTCTAGGGTTTGCTGTTTGTTATTATATATAGTACAGGATCAGGTATCCATAGTCCACTGCATGGCATTGTATGGGTAAGAGCAAAGAATGACTTTAAACCATTTTGAAAGGGTTGGAGGTCAGGAAGAAGAATATTTTATGGCATGTAAATAATGATGAAATGTAATGTGTATGATGAGGTGCATATGTCCTGAACAAACTGGATCTATTGCTTATTACTGATAGGTTATCTCTCCGCTGATGAAATAAGCCAATTGAAACTAGATTAGACTATATAAAAGGCAGGTTTACTGGGAATCTGTTCTCAGGAGAGATCACTGGCCCCAAGGAATGAGGCCAGAGGAGTCTCCCCAACACATGAGGGATAGTTGAGGGAGAAAGACAAAAATGGCATGCACACAGAGAAAGAAGAAGAATCAGGAGTGGGAGCAGAAGAAACAGAGAAAGAGAGAGAGAGAGAGTGGAAGGGACCAAAATGTCTAGATTATATAGGGAAAGGAAGCCCAGCCCCTGGACTAGAAAGTTCAGGGTTCAGGGCAGGTTATGCCAGATAGGGTCTAAGAGATGCTGGGTGAACTTGGAGGCCAGGTTTGCTTTGGTATATAAAATATGCACCCGAGTCTCTTTTCCCAGGGTCTGAACACAAATAATTGCTAACACAAAAAAGGAAGATATGAAGGTGAGAGGAGAGTGAGGTGGGCAGAAATAGGGAGAGTTGTAAGGGAGGTAATGGACAATGGGCATGAGTGACCAAAGTCCACTGTATACATGTAAATTTTTTCAAGTAATAAATAAAAAGAGAACAGACGGTGGCCTAATGACCAAAGTAAATAGAAATTCAATGAAAAACTCTAGGACCAATCTAACTTACTGTGCTGTTACTGCTTTGTTTTGTCTTTTTTTTTTTTTTTTTTTTTTTTTTACTATTAGGAAATGAACCTAGCAACTGTTGTATGACAGGGGCATGGGCTCTAACACTAGGCCACTACTTATCCGTTTTGTGGCTTAGTTTTGTTTTCAGACAGAATCACTTGCTTATACTGACCTTGAACCCCCAGTCCTCGTGCCTCAGCCTCCGAAGTGTTAGCATTATAAAACTTAATAGTTTGTCACATCATTAATTGGATTATTTTCTTTAAAAAATGTATTTCATTTCATGTTTATGAATATGTTGCCTGTTTGTATATATGTATATCATAGCCACACAGTGCCCAAGGTAGCAAAATGCAGGTGTTGGATCCCTGAATGTAGTTACAGAAAGTTGTGAGTTACCATATGGGTACTAGGATTCTAACCTGGGTCATCTCCAAGAGAAGCAAGTGCTCTTAAACACTGAACCATTTTTCCAGCCCTAATTACATTCTTCTTAAAATTTATTTATTTATTTATTTATTTATTTATTTATTTATTTATTTATTATAAGTACACTGTAGCTGTCCTCAGACACATCAGAAGAGAGCATCAGGTCTCATTACAGATGGTTGTGAGCCACCATGTTGTTGCTGGGATTTGCACTCAGGACCTCTGGAAGAGCAGTCAGTGCTCTTAACCACTGAGCCATCTCTCTAGACCCCTAATTACATTCTTAATGTGGTTATACTTACATACATTTGTTTCCCCTGAGTTATATCATCATGTGTTATATTAGAATGTAATGTGTTTGAAAGGTATTGCTTCATTAAATCTTAACTAAAGAAAGAGGATTCTCATGGCTTTCTAAGCATTGTAGGAAGGGTTAAAATGAATTTAATGTATATTGGTATCCTTGAGTGGATTTTTGGGTCTTTTGGTTTTTAATTTCTTTTACAGGTGTAGAAATAATTTCTACACATTTGTTTGTTTAGTTGATTGACTCTGAGACTATAAATCTCACTTTGTATTTTTGATATTCTGGGACTCACTGTATAGGTCAGTCTGGCCTCCTCTTTAGTGTGCTAGAAACAAAACAAAACAAAAATTAAAGCAAAACACCTTTATGACTTCCATTCCACCACAATTTGATAGCTTCATGTTTTCTAAGTTCTGATGTTTAGAAAAGTGAACAGCCTAAAGTTACATGACTGCTCCCCAGTATAACCTAACAATATCCATCATTCTTCTAAGTTTGCTTGCTAGGTGCCTGGCATTGTGGTAATATGAAGTTATTTCCTAATCTCCAGGATCTCTTGCTCAAGCATGTCACTAAGGCACAACATCCCATTTTTGTTTGCTTCACTTTTATGTGAATTTCTAAGTGAAGACTAATCAACCTAGATTTGGTACTGGGAATCTCATGGTAAGCATAGCAATCAAATGTTGAAGAGGCAGAAGATAAGATATTGAGTAATTGTATCTGGTAGTGAGTGAAGGTAATAATTATGCCACACAGTCAGGATTTGAGAAGGTCACTATCTCCAGCTATGCCTATAATAGGAAGCAAAATCTAGGCTAAAGAAGGAGACATATGCTCCTATTTGTTACTTCATCATGAGTGTTTCTAAATTGGTTCAGTTTCTTGGACAGAAGCACAAATTTCTAAATCCTCTTACTCTCTTAGAAGCCCAGTTTATTGGGTTCTCTTTCTCTCCCTCTCTATCTACCCATCTACCTATGTCTCTGTCTGTCTATCTATCTATCTATCTATCTATCTATCTATCTATCTATCTATCTATCATATTTGTTGGGTATATTTGAAAAACGTTCTTCTTCCTGACATCTGGCAAAAAGAATTCAAGACTAGTAAAATAAGCCTTCATCTAAGGAAATCTACATGCTTAAGACTTCCTAGGCTACCACACAAGGTAGATATCACGTGTAGCATGAAATGGTTCTGCCTAACTAAGTATCACTTTAGAATGGGTTGTGTCAAGGAGAGAAATACCAGGCTATCATCTCTCCAGTGAAAGCTCTCCTCTATTGATCCATCTTGAAAATGCTAACAACTTACACTCCTCTTCCCAAGTCCTTGAAAAGAAATAAATGTTCTTTATTTTCCAAGTCAGATATCCAACATGTGAACAAATATTCTCTATGCCTTAACTGAGAGTGACTTTCTAATTTCCCATAAAATTATATTATTCAAATATGAGATTATCTTCATTTTATTATAAAGCTGAAATTAATACACTTCTCCTTGATTAGTTCTCATAAGACGTTACTATTCTGTATAAGGGCCCTCTAATACAAAACCTCAGAATGTGTCTTCATAGATGGTCATAATTTCCTTCTGTAAATTTGCCAGCAGCTGCATCTGTTTCTGAACATGAAAGCTCTAAATCATAGCTACAACAAGGTTTAATGGGCTTCATACTGCTTTTGTTGGCAGTTTCCAGGTGCCAACAGCATCTCCCAAATTGTGTCTACCAAACACTAATCTAAAACAAAGCTCTGGGAAAGGAAATTGTGTCAAAGAAAACACTGCCTTATTTTCTACCTTTTTTTTCCTGTATACTTGCCATCCTCGTTACTATTATATGTAGTCTTCTACATACCTATAGAAAGGTTTTGTGTTATCTCTCAGTGTAGAAGGTTTGGCTACCATATAAAGTCCTGGGTTGAACCCAAGCAACATAATAAATGTTAATTAAAAATAAAATAAGTAAAGAAAAATGAAAAAGGGTGCTCAGATTAGCTATTTTTAAATTTGAATAGGGGCAACAAAATCCTAATATACCATTTGGATATAAAACATTTTTTGAGGTACTTAGGGTATAGGAATATTATTGGGAAGACTAATTTATCTATAGTGAGATTTGTACCTTCTAACCTGAAAATCTTTGACTTCTTTGCATTCTATTTTAAATATATGACAGGATCCATTTTATTTATTCCCAAGAGAAATAATCTATTTCTTAAATGGACACTTTAGGACTGGGAAAAATTACTTTTCTAACTGGGGAGTAATTACCTATAATTACACATTGGAAAATCGCAGAGAGAGAGGTTTGGACATGTGAAATTTTTAACCATATTTAACTAATTTAAAATTGACAATAGGTTCTATTAATATTCTAGAGTTCTGTTTGGGCATGGAAATTAACCAAGTGACAATGAAAAAAAGAACAAATGCAGTAGGCTGACAGAATTTTAATGACTTTAAAGATCTTAGCATCTTTTTGAAGAATAAGACTCTTATGAACAACAACACACAGCATTATAGCTGCTATTTTTCCATGAAAAGAAGTGAAATGATTTATTTTTGATTCACCGAGATGGACTGCTATTGAATATTGCAGAATAGCATGCTAGCTACAAGAAGTATTGTATAGTGTTGTAGCTTCATTTCTGAAAGCACTTTTCTAACTCATTTATTTAAAAAGTATTCATTTCCTGAGCCAAATCGTGAAGTGAGGATCTGTTCTCTGTATGTGCACTTTTGTTTTTCTTTTGGGTCCTAGATAAAAAAGGTTGATTTAATAATACTCCCCAATTCATAAAACATTATAATCAGTTACTCTCATAAGGTTTCCTCTTGGCAAAGCAAATTCAAGTATAGATCTATGTTCATAGACTTGTATTTATTAATTCTTATAATACATATATCATACATTTACATGAATGCATGTTTACTATAGTTTCTTTTCTATTGTGTTTAAATATATGAATGTATATAAATATGTATATAAACATGTATATACATGTTTAAGTGAATACATTATGTATATTCTATTTTTCTCACTCCTAGGAAAACCCACTTCCTAAATATTTCATACATATGTATTATATATGTATATATCTTGTAAAATATATATTGCCTTGTGAATATTTTCTTTTCCTTCTTGGAGAGGTATTTTTAATATTTTGTAATGCATATATTCATTGTCCTTGGTACTATAGTAGATAAAGACGATTTTATAGAAGCACATATTGTGTACTAAGTACATTTTCCATCAATTTTAGATTTAAATTTTTTATTTTATGTGTATGAGTAGTGCCCACAGACGTCAGCAGAGCACATGAGATACCCTGAAACTGGGCATTTCAGAGGGTTGCAAGCCACCATGTGGGTGCTGTGAATCAAAACCTGGTCCTCTGAAAAAGGATCAAGTGTTATTAAGCTCTGAGTGATCTATTCAGCTCCTCGGTATGCATTCTTAACTTATCACTTAAATAATATAGTAACATGTTTGTTAGTTTCTCACTTAGTATTAGAACTTTGTAATTTGAGAAATTAGAAGCATAACTCAAGTATGAAATGAAGGAGGGACGCAATGAAACGGCATGTGCCAATTCTGCAACTTTAACACTTAAGAACTCTTCGCCAAGCTTTATTTCATCTGTGCCCACTACACTTCCTACGCCATCTAAGTTACTTGAAGGGAAGCTCAAGACAGTCTCTGACTTCATTGAATATTTAAATATATGTGTCTAAAAGAGGTCATGTACCATGTACCTGAGTAAATTACTACACAAACAAGACTCATATACAGCCCCTGGTTCATATTTGTACCATATCTCCTTTTCTCTCTGAACTTTGATTTATTTTCCATATATGCATTGAGAACAATGTTTGTTGTATATATTTACCTCTATTGTGAATCTTGTTTGCTGCGTGCCTGGGGCATTATTAATTTATTCCTATGTTCATTAAGTGTCCATTAGCATACAACGACTGGTTTCAATATGACATTTGCATACATCTATCTCCTCAACCTTTGAGGTGCAAAAGGGAAATGAGAAAGGAATAGGAGCATATTTCTCTCATTCTGTTTTTTCAGGGATGTAGTATTAATTTTATTTTGCTTTGTTCTGTGTTTGTTTTGGTTTTGTTTCTGAGGGAAGAATATTTCATTAGCAGTATCGAGTGCTTGCTCTTTAGCCATATATAGCATTTCTGTGTGTGCTCGCAGCCATTGATGATCCTTCTTTAAACCTTAATTGGCCAGGTAGTAGAAAGGGGTGCTTTTTTACTCTATTCACTTATCTGTTTACTACCTGCAGCATTTCCACATGGAAAACTCTCCTCTGCTCAAGTATTTGTTACACTGATTAGTTTGTATGAAAGACAAAATAAGAGTATGGTCCCCTGGAGAGTGAGAGGGAAGGGGGGAACGGAAAGAGGTGGAGGAGGAGGGAAATAGTGGGAGGAGGGATAGTTGGGAAGTAGAAGATAAGGAGGCAAAATTAAATGCTTGTGGCTTTGACTCTATGCACCAGTTGTCAAAATAAGATGGTGCCCCAATATTCTGCAAGATGATCGGTGATATTTTCGTATGTCCTTTTCAATTTTCTTTCTCACAAAACAATGCATTTGAGATTGTTCATTAATTTCCTATTGCATGGATCAACCATATCTCCCATAAGCCCTGACAGCTTTTAATAAAAAGTGGCATCTCAAAGTACTAGCAACTAGCAATTACTAATTAATAATTACTACCAGGATAGATGTTATTTGAGATATTATTCTATCCATAGTTAGAAAGCCAGTTTTTTTTTTGTTTAAATAAGAAAAAGTATCATGATTTCATGCCTCTAATTTGTCCTTGGAGTTCAAATTTGTGTAGAGCCTACTGCTCTGGTATCTGGTTCTCCTAAGTGTCTCTCAAGCAGCAACAGTTTAAGTTTCCCTGGCAGCATCCCACGTGTCCTACACATTCACAGAATAATAATATCCAGGGCTGAATAGAAGGCTCAGTGGGTAGGAGTTCTTTTGCAGATTTTCCAGAGGGCCTGATTTTGGTTATCAGCCTCCACATAGCAGCTCACCACCATCTGTAACTCCAGTCCCAGGAAACCCTGTGTGATAAATTACTTTCCAATGGTGAAATGAGCCAAGTAAAGTATATAAAGGCAGGTTTGGGGGAAAGCCACTGTCTGGTGGGTTCACTGATCTTAGTGAAGGAGGCCAGGGAAGTCATATGAAGGGATACAGAGGGGAGTGAGAAGGAAGAGAGAGTAGAGAATGTGCACAGGAAGGGAGAGAGAACATGCAAAAGGGAGAGAGAGAGAGAGAGAGAGAGAGAGAGAGAGAGAGAGAGAGAGAGAGAGAGAGAGCATGCAAAATGTCTGGATTTTGTAGAGAATAGCTTCTGAAGGAGGGGAAGCTCAGCCCTTCAGCTGAAAAGTTAAGGGCGGGACAGTGGCAGGTTTATGCCAGTAATGTCCTGTAACAGGTAGGAACTGAGGGATACTGGGAGAACCTGGAGGCCAGGACCATTTTAGTACGTTAAATATTTTCCTCACCCCCTTGTACCAGGTCTCCTCTGACCTCTGCAGGTACCAGATGCACAGAAATACATACAGGGAAAACACTCACATACACACACATATAAAGGTAAAATTAAAATAAACCAGAAATTATGCCACCATACTGACAATGGTTAAACATATTTTCTATATCATTTGTCATCTGAATCTGTCCCAGGGATGTTTAATTATGTTGCAATGCTTTAAATTTACTTGAAACATTTCCCCTCCTTTTACACTCCTGTCATTCTTCCAATTCCCATTTAATTTATTTTCCTAACCTTGATCTTTATTTATGAATACATCTTTTTAAATCTTTCATCTTTTCCTCTTCATCTATAACGATTTAGACTATCTCGTTGCTCCCAAAGTGAAATGTACAAAATATGTTTTACTTTGCTTTTTGTTCTTTTTCCTTTTGATGTCTCATTAATTTTAGATAGATGGATAGATGATAGATAAATAGATAGATGATAGATAGATAGATGATAGATAGATGATAGATAGATAGATAGATGATAGATAGATGATAGATGGATAGAGAAAAATACATAAATCCATGCATACTTACATGTCTAGTTATATATTGTTCTCTGTAAAAAATAAATACCTAAAATACCTTATATTGCCCGCTTGTCATCAATCCTCAACGAGCCCTTCCTCCTTTAAGCATCTGTAGATAACAATGGACTTTTAGTTGTTTCTAGTCTTATGCTATTACACATTGTCCCACATGGTCCTGATTTCACAAGCTCCATCTCTAATCCAATATGAAATCTGGTCTATCACTTTATACTGCAAGAACATGTGTCATATAACATTTTGCTACTTTTCTAAAGCCCTCTCTGTCGGGGCCTGGATCCATTTCACTTACCTATTTCCCATGTCCTTATGCCAGCTTCCCCCATCTTACCTAATCCTGGGATGTCCTTGTACAAACAGACTTCAGTCCTGATACATGGCATAAGCAGCAGCTCTATTAACTATGAAGTCTCCTTTAAGCCCATTATCTTGTCTCTGGGATTGAGATGCCTCTACCAGAACTCCTTTAACCTTGGACCTGAAGAGATGGCTCAGGGGTCGAATGTACTTGCTGCTCTTGGCACAGGACCCACTTTCAGTTACCAGCGCCAACAGAGCAGGTCACAAACCATCCGTAACTCCAGTTTCAGGGAACCCAACATCTGCTCTGGCTCCATGGGCAACAGAAACATGTGTGCTGCATATACATGGACAGGTGCAGACAACACACACACACACACAGAGAGAGAGACACACAGAGAGAGAGAGAGAGAGGCAGAGACAGAGACAGAGAGAGACAGAGAGAAGGAGACAGAGACAGAGAGAAAGACAGAGACAGAGAGAGAGACAAAGACGACACACACATAAAATAAATAAATCTTTAAAACAAAAGAAATGCATTCTCTCTAGTGAAATACTGAGAGACGATACCAGGGTTGGAACTTTATCTGAGTGGTTGAGTGCTTGCATAGCATTTAGAGGCTCCGGGCTTGATCTACAGGGGAACGTGGGAGACACAGGGAGAGAGACAGACAAAGATGGAAAGACAGAAAGGGAGAATATCAAAGGAGCAGGTAAGACTTTTATAAGGTTTTTGTGTCATGAAGGTTTAGTCCTCATGAATAGGTTAATCCATCCATGGATTAATGTATTAGTGGATCAACAAGTTATCAAGGGGACATTTTTTTTTTATAAAACTGAACTAACTCTGGCTTGCTCCGACTCCTCATGTAATGACCTCCACAGTGCAAGCAACAGCACAAAGCTCTCACTCTACGTTCTACAGACAGTGGAGCCATCCTCTTGGATTTCTGGTACTTTGAGCTGAAAAAGAAAAAATACAAAACTTTTCTAAATAAATACCTAATTTCTGGGGTTCAATTCTAGCAAAAGAAAATGAGCAGAGGCCCACACTTCCTCATAAGGGAACATTCCAAGAGTAATTTCCATTTAACCTCAATATCAAAGCAGCTATGCATTTTGCAGTGTTTGGCAAGCATACCCAAGTCCCTGGGATGGCCTCCCCACACTGCAAAGCTAAATGCATAAAAGAATGAATACATACATAAGTGGTTGGCTTCTCAGAAATGCTCAGAGTTTATCACGTAGAGAACGCGATATGCAATGGCTGCATTTTCCTCTCTGTTGATTTCAGAAAATTTACTACCTAATTTGATCTATTACCTAATTTACATATATCAGATATATGCAGCTGTATTTTTGGTAATTTTTTAAATTTAATTATTATTTTTAAAGAGATTTATTTATTTACTTGATGTATATGAGTACACTGTTGCTCTCTTAACACATACCAGAAAGGGGCATCGAATCCCACTACGGATGGCTGTGAACCACCATGTGTTTGCTGGGATTTGAACTCAGGACCTCTGGAAGAGCAGTCGCTGCTCTTAACCACTGAGCCATCTCTCCAGCCCTAATGTAATTATTTTTAAATTAAGTTTTTTTTTTTCTGAAATGTGAAAAGTGGAAAAGCCATTCTAGTTATAGAGTTCAAATCTGTGTGAGGTACTGATTTTACATGACAGTTCTATAGTCTCAGGTGAGAAGGGCATTCACAGATGTTCTCATGTCATTTCATTTTAGAGGATGTTTAGAAACATCATGCCCTCTCATAAATGCTCTGATTCACAGGATCTGGCATTTTGCAAAGTATATTTCTCTGTAATGATAACTTTTTTAAGATGATGCTTTAAAACAGTGACTTGACCTATGAAGCTAATGGTGACAGTTTTCTGTCAAAAAAAAAAAAAAAGAGCCCTGAATGAGAGAGGCCTGCCTCAGAAGTTCTTCATCTTAAAGAGAGGAAGCAGAGAGATTTCTGTTTGTTATTTTAATGTACGCTTGTGTCTATAGGTTTATAAATTATATAAAGAATCAAGAGACCTAGAGCTCAAGCCAGGCTACGTGGTTCATGTCCATAAGCACAGCGCTCTGTTTGAGGCCAGTCTGGGATACTTAATGAATTCTAGGGCCTCACTGGGTTATACAGTATAAGATCCTGGCTTAAAAAGGGAAAAAAAAAAGAAAGAAAAAGAGAGTACATTTGAGAGGTTAGCAAGCAGTTATCTCTGCTTTATGAATGCATGGTTGGTGAGGTCGTACCTGTTCCTCAGTAGTTAAGAGTATCACTACTTTCCCAGAAGATCTGAGTTCTGCCCCCAGCATTCATATTAGGTAGCTCCCAACTAAGTGCCTCTAACTCCAGCCCCAGGGGAGCCCGAGTTTCTGACCTCTGCAGGTAGTAAGCTTACATGCACCCACCTCCACACCAAGTCACACACATGCAAGAAATTTAAAATAATTAAAAAAAACACTTCACAAGAAAGAAAAACTGTCTATATGCATATGATGCAAGTTTATATTTATATGATATTTATATTCATTTTTTTCATTAATAGTTTATATTGCAGTTTATGTTTCTGATAAAATATAAGAGATTCTCTGTGCTTCTTGTAAACATTTTTCCATATACAAACATGAATTTGTTATGTAGGTTCATTGTCAAATTAGGTCTGGTGTGAATGGAATCTGTCGCTGTTCCCAGAGGATTTCCTCAAAGAGTGGATTGGTGATTCCTTCAGGAGTTTCTATCATACAGTCCATGGGGGTCATAATCCAAGAGAGTGTTTCTAAAGGTTGTACTTTCCAAGGCTGTGAGAGGTCATTCTAAAATGGAAGCCATGACCTACCAGTGATTCATGAAGTCCTTTCAGTAAGTCATAATCAGCCTTTTTAAAAATGATCAATATCAAAGTAGAAAGTAAGAGCTCTTGGAAGCTCTTGCTTTTATTTTTGAAAAAGTCTCTTTCCCTCTCAATAAATAGAGATGTTTTTATGTATGCACACTGACTCAAAAAAGAAAATGCATTTCTTTTTTCTTGTCAGAGGCACTTGAAAATATCAAAAGGGCTATTCTCCAGGTCCCATTTCAGGGTAATAGCTGATTGTGGCACATAAACTCATCACTCTGTGGATAATCTTCTCTTCCTTTGATGCCAAAGCCATACGCAGAGTGTTTTCGTTTTTATTACTATGACTTTTCCTTATTCCTCCCACTCCAAAGTCATGGTTGTTCTCTTTTCCTTGATTTTAAAGACCAAAATTCCCAAATCCAGAGTCTTGTACTATTCTTCTCCTGCCCAGGAGCCTACATACCCCTCCCCACCTTTAGATTGTAAGTCAAGTGGGTCTTAGGATGTTGTATAGATGTCTTGCCTCTGGTTCTTTATTACTTTGTTAGTTCACATAACTCAGAAATTATTTTTACCTGTTGTTTTTTCATTTCCATTGGTATTTATCATGTTATGGATGCTAGGAGATTTCACACCGTTTTATGCATTTTTGAGCCTGGAATTGGAGATTCAACAAAATACATACCATTTATTTTTTAAATTTGAAACACAATCTTTCTCTGTATTCCAAGCTTTGTCTAGAATGTATTCTGTAGCCTGGGCTGGCCTAGAAATCAGTGATCCTCCTGCCTTGCTGTCAAGAAAAGAAAAAAAAAAGAAAAAGAATACATCTAAAATCTCAGTAGATTAACCATTTCTGGGGAGTTCTCTATTATATCTTCCCATCTCTCTGAACACATGACTCATTTTATTTGTCAAGGAATGGCTCACCCTACTGCATTCAGGTAAGAGCTGATGGATGGCATGAAGTAGGGTTTACACCTGCTTGACTTGGAAGGAGAAGCTAACAAATAATTAATTATCGGCAGATCTCTATGAACCTTTTTCCATGATACTGAGGGAACTTATTTCATTTTTGACAGCATTCGTCTACATTACAAAATGAGACAACAGATCCAGAGAGACTATGAGCCAGAGCCAAAGACCTAGGATATGGCAACAACATGACTTGGCAGGAATGCTAGAGATTCCAAAATTGAAGTCTCCTTGCCAACATACCCCATGCACAGGGATGACAAGGAAGTTCAACTTTAAATATTCTTCCCCAAAGTCACCATGTAAAACCCTTCATGTGTGATTAGAATAGCTACCTCTTGTGCATCCTTTCATGGGTGGCAATGAACCTGTACCTAGTTCATTTGCTCTTCACAAGGTTGATTGCTCTTGCAAAACAGTCATATGATTTTCCTCCCCGAATCTGAAAGTCTGGTATCTGAAAGGGGAGAAGCATAGGGTTGTGTCTAAGAAGCAATTGGTAAAAAGAGAAGAAAAAGAAAATGACCTCCAGGCTTTTAGCTGGCCAGAGCTGTCTTTCTAATTATCATTATAATAGCAATTACCTGTCCCTGCAACTGTAAGGTTGCAATGAAAAACAGATGTTTGGTGCTTTTTGATTCAAGAAACATCCCTAGGAAGTGATCTGGCTCAAAAATATAAGCTATATTTGTTAATAATATCTGCCAGAGCGGGATGGATAGCAACCTCTTTCAAAACTATTTTTTTGCATTTAAAAGGAGACAGCAGAAGGAGAGAGCAGGGAGTGGTTTTCCTTTGCTTTGTTTGGTTTGGTTTGGTTTTCCATGCACGTAAGAATCAGAAACAAGAGGAATCTTAATAGAACGTTAGTGGCCATTGCTAAATAGGCTCGCCCAGAAAACAAAAACAAAAACAAAAGCATTTTAAAAAAGCTACAAGAGAGGACAGCTTAAATCCAGGCTGTGGTTATTTTGTAGGAGTTCTTGTACTTTACACTGATGCTTACATTTGACTTAGGACAGTGGTTCTCCACCTGTCTAGTGCTTGGACCCTTGGGTAGAGTCCCTCATATTTTGGAAACCTCCAAACATAAAATTATTTTTGTTGCTTATTTATAACTGAAATTTTGCTACTGTTCTGAATTGTAATATAAGTATCGGTGTTTTCTGATGATCTTAGTTGACACTTGTGAAAGGGTTTTGACCCCTAGGTTGAGAACTGATAACTTAGTGGCCGACTTTCAAATTTAAATGCTTCAAAAATTGTCTAACCATGTGCCAAGATTTTTTTTTATTCAAAATTGGATTAAGCTGAGTTTTCTCCACTATACCAAGTTAAGACAGAGAAATGTTTCATTCACTGAGGTACTAAAAAAATAAATACATCTGGATCTCAGAAGGTAGCTCAGCAGGAAAAAAATTGCTATGCAAGCATGAAGACCTGAGTTCAAATCTCCAGCCCCCATGTTAAAAGCCAAGCATAATCACGTATGCATGTAAGCCCAGTACTGAAGAGGAGTTGAGCAGAGCTAGAATGAACTCCAGGACTTGCTTGTTGTCAGCCTAGTTTCAGGGTCAGAGAGAGAGAGAGAGAGGCAGTGTCTTGAGCGGATAAGGCAGAGAATGTTAGAGTTCCTGACATAATTCTCAGGCCTCTGCATGGAAGTATATAGGCATACATGCATGCACACGCGGGCACATACACACACACATACACACACAGACACACATACACACACATACACACACACACACACACACACACACACACACACACACACACACGCCTGGACATAGATGCACATATTCATTTATCATTCTCACATAAAGTGACACACACAGATACATATACACATACAGAAATCATTTTCAAAGGAATAAATATATCTCATAGCATACCGTTAATTTATCTGAGACAACAAATACCGAAGAGAAATATTTGGCCAGGAGAAAGAATTACTTTTTAGAATATTTTGAAAACAGAAAGTTAACAAAAATGTGGAAGTTTTTTTTTTAAATGTGGAAGATTTTAAAAAGTGCCAAAGATGCTTGTAACTAAAACATGACTGTTACTTGTGTTAAAATTGTCATCTAAACTTCTATTAGAGAGAAAAAAAGAATCTACATTCGTTAAGTGAACATTTAGTTAGAGAAAATTATGCAGCATAGAGGATTTTTTGCTTGGTTGAACAATTATTATAGATTGACAATTTAAGGAAGAAAGAGTTGATGTTTTTAAGTTACATTTTATTCTGTGAAAAATAAAAATGTCTCCTCTTTTCAAAAGGCCCTCCCTGTTTTTACTTTTCAGTCGTGGAAACCCAAGATTTTGTTCCAATAGGTAAAAAGAGAGTGTTCTTGTAAATGCTGTGCAATTACAGAGTGCATTCAAACATCATTTGTTGCGTTTGGAAAATGACAGAATCCATTTAGCAGCAATTCAAGGAACAGTTTTCTAAAGTCACACACACAAACACACGCACATGCACACACACACACAAACCCTCACTGATTTCACTTTCGCTGTAAAATATCACAATGAACACATAGTTTTGAAGTTTTGATATTCCATAATTAATATTTTTCCTTTGCTCAAACTCTTTACTCAGAAATAGACTTCTTTCTTCTTCACTTTTGTTTATCCTAAGGTTTCCAAAAATGCATATAATAATATCAATACCCTGGACCTTTGCATAAGCAAACAGCCAGCTAGGATTGATGAAGGAGGAAAGGGGGCAGAAGCAAAGATCAAAAAGTCAACTGAATGACCCTAAAGGGGTTAAAATGTACAGTACTCTTATCTCAAAATGATGACCATTAGTTTTAAGAAAATTAAAGACTGCATATTTTCATCATCATTTAGAAAAACACAGGCCTTTACAGGCTCATTTCTCCAGTGTAGGGGAATGCCAACATGTTGAGGTGGGAGTGGGTATAGGATGGGGAGCATCCTCATAGAAGCAGGTGGAGGGGGGATTCGAGAGGGAGGAATCAGGAGAGGGGCAAACGTTTGAAATGCAAATACATAAACTATCCAATAACAAAAGACAGGAAAGAGGGAGAGAAAATAAAAAAGACTCACTGTGAAGGAAATGAAGGGAAGCAAAAGGGAGAAAGAAGGAAGGAAAAAAAAGAGGCAGAGGGTCAAAATGGAACCTCAACTAAGAATGGCGCTTGGCTACAGAGTTGTTAACTCAGCACGTACATGATCATGGGCTCGATATTTGGCACCACAGCAAATGACCACATAAATATATAAAGTAGAGGTAACTTTTAGAAAATGTAATGTCCCACCAGGAAAATCAAATCAAATTTTAACATTGGACAAGATAAATTCCTTAGATTGGTTTATTTTGAAATATCCAATGGTTCTCAATAAGCTCTTGCTGTATCTTTATACATGTGCCCGAACATGTATCTGGACAATCAATGTGCGTGTCCTTCTGCCACCTGATAGTGACAGAGAAACAATCCTCCTGGGATTCACCAGAGTGTTCCAGCTCTAACACTAATTTCACAGTCAACTGGAAATTCAGAACCGTGTTTGCTTTTTAGAGGAAAAATTATTAAGCTTACCTACCTGAAACACTTCCTAGATGTGCCTTGCTTTCAGTACTTGAAGAATTGTTAACTTTCAGTATATTTATTTATAGTAAAATTGTTAATGTAAATAGTGTAATGCTATGTTCATCTTGGATGTGTATTTTCTAGAAACCCTCCTTAGCTTCAAGAGATAATAAAATATAAACCCTATAAATATTTTATATTGTCGAAAAGAACTTGAGGCTTCTGATAATGATATCCATTTTAAACATACTTATCTGTAATTTTCTTGCAAAGTACTAAATGAGCAATCAACTCATGATTTTTTTAAAGAAAAATAACATTTACAGGATTCTGAGCAATTGTTCTATGAAAGGTTATGTTCTGAGTCATTTAAAATTTTTGAAAAATAATCCTTGAGCCAAGCATGATGATTACTTGTAACAAAATGATTACTTGTAGTTCAAGGCCAGCCTAGGATATAAAACCAAATTGTGTCAAGAAAATCAAAGAAATGGATAAGCATCTCTTCTCAAAAACTACTTGTCATAGCTATGATGTAATAATATAAATGCATACACGTTTCATATAAAGTATAAAATATTGAGTGGTATTAGGTGTCTGACGAAGGGATCATTGTATTGCATCGTATTTACCTGTTGTAAGTAGATCATTTCAAGGAGTCTATGATGTAGACTTGTTTTTTAGAACTCTTCTAGTTATAAATGAAAGGAGGCCTAACTCAACTGGCTTATGTACAAAATGCCAGCGGTGGTTCATACTTTGGAGTAGAGCTGTCTTCCACAGGCAATGATATCCCGAGTCTGGGACTTCTTTTCCATGGCCCTCTTTTTTTCTCTGAGCTAGCTTCGTTTTTACCATCTTGGCCACTGAATTCCTAACATTACTCATCAACGCTACGGCAGGAGGAAGCATTTCGAGAAAGCAACTTCATGACAGGATTTGTTTGGAGCTTCTGGTTTTGTAGCACATCATGGTAAGGAAGGTGTGGCAAGAGGAGCTTGATCATATCTGGCAGATAAAGAATCAGAGTGAGGAGAACAGTAACACTTAGCTTCCTTTATCCTTTGGTCCTTAGAAATATTTGCAAAAAACTCTTAGCCAGTTCCTATATGTTTCCATTTAAGGAAAGACTTATTCCATCACCAATCCTGTCTAGAGATGCCCTCAAAGTTATACCTCCTCACTAATACCCAGTATAATTCTTAATCCCATCAAATTTATATTCAAAATACTCACCACACCTACCTACAATCACAAAGTCATGTTTTGTAAGATTTGGAACCAATAATAAGAATGCTTCACTCTTTCAATAGTCTCACCAAAAAAAATATTGATTGCTCGATGTGTCATTCTTGAGCCATTTGCTGTGGCTGGAAGGATGACCCCATCTTGGGTGTGTACCCTGTGCAGTCACACAGGATCCTGCACTTGAAAATGTCTTGGGCTTCCTCAGTCCACTGCTATAAATATGCTAAAATTCTTAAGAGTTTTTGAACAAAGCTTCCTCTATTTTTATTTTCAGTGTATTCCAAAAATTATTTGTCCAAGCTTGGTGAGATATGAATTCATTCAAGGGCAAATTTGTTGATTTGCCCCATTGTGTACAAGGAAGTGCATAGTTCCTTAAAAGATAGTTGAGAAAGAAGGATAAAAATCAGTAGACATTTGTTGCATAACCATCCTTCCTAGGCTAGGATGGGGTTTAGTAGTAGAGTATGCTCTTAGCATACACAAAACTTTGTCGGAGGTGTCAACCCCTAGCATAGCAAAGTAAAACAAATACAAAATAAAACAAAAACAAAAAAAACAACAACAAAGACCATAATTTCTACTATTCTTTCTCAAGTGGGGATATCTGATCATGGTGGTGCTGAGGCAAATCAAAAATCTACACCATGGTGCTGCAGTTTTATCCCTGGAGAAGCATGATGATAATGAGAGTGAATTGTTTTAAGATATCTCGAGGAATAGGTAACAGTCTATCCTTGAATTCATAAGGTTGCTGGGGCAGTGGACTATCTGATTAGGTAAATTCAAAGTCAGAGTACTGGGGAATGTGCCTGTATAATCACTAGTGTGAACAGAATTGAAGCTGCAATGGGTAGAGAAGGTCAGACATGAGGACTTGTCTTCACTCTAGAGACTCTGGTCTCAATGCAGGGGAGGGGGTAGTATTGTCTTCGTGTGAGCAAAATTTGTCTTTTATAGAGCAATTTTATATGTGAAGAACAAATTAAAATGTAATAGACCATCAGCTAAATAGTATATGATCTATATGATTAACATTAAAACTGAATGGGAGCCAGGAGGTGGTGGCACATGCCTTTAGTTTCAGCATATGGGAGGCAGAGGCAGATGGATCTCTGAGTTAATGTCTGCCTTGCCTATAGTGTAATTTCCAGGACATCGAGGGCTATACAGAGAAAACCCTGTCTCAAAAAATGAAAAAAAGAAAACAAACAAAAAACAAAAAGCAAGAAAGAAAGAAGGGAGGGAGGGTGGTGGGGGAGAAGGAAGGAAAAGAAAAGAGGGGAAAAGGAAGGAAAACTGAATGGGTGGCCTGAAACCTATTAGGAAAATAATATTTTAAGAGTCCTCAGTAGAGCAAAGGATGTACCTCAGTGGGTACTTGATACTTATATTGTGATGAGTTCAAGGCCAACCCTTGACACAAATATTACTGTCTGCCTCCCATTAGGGGCAGTTATGACCTTATCACCAAATTAAACACACAGAATCTTGTATGTTAATTTCAGAGTCATGCACTGCGCACTATACTACAGACGCCAGCATGGTTCCAGGTAAAGAAAGGCAAGAGCTTGCTTCCAGGTTAAAAATTTCTGAGAATGTAGCTCAGGGTTGCATAGCATGTGGAAATGTTGGGTTCTGTCTCCAACACCACACCTTTCATTTGATCAGGATAAAAGAACAATAACAGCAGCAGCAGCAGCAATAACCTCTTCTCTCAGGTTCTATAACAATGAAATATTAAGCAGCCAGCAAATCAAAAGGTGGGCAAACATCTCTTATCGTACCAGTTAACAGACAACTAGAGGATCTCATTTCTGTGACAGACTTTAACTAAACCAAATACAGATCCCTGCCTCATACTCATCTCTTAAATCTTACTTCTGACCACTTCAGCGTCTTGTGTAACATATTAATAACATTAATAATAGGACAAAGGCTTGCACCTTCATTTTACAATTAGAATGTGATATACATGGTTTACGATTCAAGACTGACATCCTAGTTAGGGAACCTATGTGTGTGGAAAAGAAGTAATTGGGTTTTTTCTCCAGAAGGGTTTGAAATTAAGTCATGTTCTGTCTATAATTCAAGCATTCCCTATTGCCTTTTCCCTTTTCCTGTCTTACAAAGAGGATTAAGACCCACTCGTGTGATTTAGACAGACCTCCTGGATATTTTCCACTGCGCTAGCCCATAAATGTCTCGATATTGCTGCTTTTTAGTGCTGAACTTAGCGAGCATCTCATTGTCGTCTCATTTTCTCCATCCCAACAATTATAAAGACATTAGCACTTTACCTGTCCTAACAACCTCAAGAGACTTATTTCTGGTGATCTCTGAGGAAATTTGCGTGAAGCAATTTTAAATGCTTGGGGGGAGAAAATGTGCAAAAAAAGAAAAAAGAAAAGAAACAAAGAAAAAACAAAGAAAGAAGAAAAAAGAAAGAAGAGAAACTATGACGTGTTATGATTAGTTCTTTCATTCTCCTGAAATGGTCTAAGTGGGAAAAGGACGGTCAATATCACACAAGAAATTGGCTTGAAAACCCACATAAACACACACTCTGTGAAGCACCCCACACACTGTGAAACTGAATGCAGGACCACTCAAATCAGAAGTTTGGTCACAATCTATCCTGAGGCTTATCTGGATAGGAGTAAGTCTATATGCATGCAGGAAATTCAAAGCAATTTTCCTGAGTAAAATCTTGAAGTGTTTATACATAGGAGTGATTTTTTGGGAAATTTTAACCAAACTACAAGTACACATGTGGCACAATCAGCAGAGATTCCTGGCTGAAATGGCAAACATTGCTAAACTAGTGGGCACAATCAGCAGAGATTCCTGGCTGAAATGGCAAACATTGCTAAACTAGTGGGGACAGCCGGGCTTCCTTAGAGACTGGCTCACATTCTGCTGTTGAATTAGTCTGTAAAGCTTCTGTGTTGTCACTCCATAAGATTATGTGTGCACATGTGAACACACACACACACACACACACACACACATACACACACACACACACACACCTCTGAGGCAGAGATAGGGTGCTTATCACCAAACTTTTCCCAATGCCTCAGTTCCTTTTGGTGGAACAGACAAGTCCAAATAAAGAGGCTTAGTACCATGGAAAAGGAACCCTGAAGTTATGACACCTCAAGCTATATAGGGACGACTGGCAAATCTGTCCTTCTAGGATTCTATTCTCTCCTCTGGAGAAGATTACAGTGACCATTGTGCTGAAACATTAAGAAATCTTCTGTGGAAAAAGAGGGATAAGACTTGACATTGTACTATAGGGGTAGGATTCATTCATCTTTAAATCCTAGTACCAGAGTTGTTTCATGAGAATGCCCTAACCATACAAAAACATCAAGTTATTAGTGGGACATAATTTCTTGACAATATTTTACCTGCTCACCAAAACCCCAGTGCTCTCTTCTTAGTGCTGATTGGTGGGTACTACATCCTTGCATGGCTTAGGTCCCAGAATCCTGAGTAGGGACAACAAGGACAAACACTAAAGAAATGACAGACACATAGACAGAAAAGCTGGGACCGGGGAGTCTACTCTCAGAATGAGAAGCCACAGTGGTCTGGAAACACAGTGCAATTACTGTATACCATTGAACATGGAGGCAGGGCACATACAGCTAAACAAGGAGGAATGGTTATTGCATACAAAAATAAGGCAGGGTTTATGGTAGATAGCTGATCAAGGAGGCAGATTTAGCTAATCTTAGTAGGAACAATGTCTGTTATGGAGCAGTCTTCAGAGTACATATATCAACTGGGAGGAACCTATGGTGGACATTTTCTGTAAACTCAATCAATATCCATACACAGACCAGAAAAGGGCATTGCTATGACTCTGAGCCTCAACCAGGGGTGTGTTTGTCACTCACAAGAGGCCAAGGCATTGGCCTTTGGCATACCCATGTCCATGTACAAGTCCATTCAAGACTTTGAGAAATACTTTCGCAGTGTGTCTAACCCCAGGGTGATCCTGACAATTGGGTTTAGAATTATGGTTATAAAATCCATTATTGAAAATAAGGTTCAATGTGGCCAGGAGCTGCATTTGTAATAACAGTATGTCTGTCAGATGATTTTTTAAGTGGGACTTGCTATATGTCCCTGTGCAGACTGCTATGACAAATATAAGTGGCTGAAGCTTAAACAGGAAACATCTAGGGCCGGGACTGTGGCTCAGTGACGCAGCATTTTATGATTAAGATCCTGAGTTCAACCTCGGACCCTGCAGAAAAGGAGAAAAAGGAAGACGACCATTTCCTTCTTGTAGTGCGGAGTATGGAAGGTCATATTTCAGGGTGTGGGGGGGTACAGGAGTTGCTGAAGACCTGCCTCTATAGATGGACTCTCTTCTTATTGGTCTTCTCCCAGAAGGCAATTAAAAAGTCAAGGACTTCTCCCGAACTTCTTGTTGTTTGGATGGTTTGTTAGTTCGTGGTTGCTTTTGTTGAAACAAGGCCTCACTCTGTAGACCAGGCTGATGTCAGACTCTCAGTCCTCCTGTGTGTTGGGATTATAGAAAATGAGCTATTAAACCCAGCTTCGGTGCCTATTCCTAAGCACGACTAATCCCATTCTTATAACCTAATTAACTGCCTGGAGGGGTCTACCTCGAAATGCTAATCCAGTGGGAATTTGGTTTCAGCTTCCAAATTTTGGCGGATACTTGACATTTGACTCACAAGCTTGCTGTGAGATTTACTTTCCAGATTTGAGATTGGTGTGTTACTTTAAACATTTACATTTCCACAGATGACTTGGATGATCGTTTTCTAACTCTGGCTCAGATTTTTTTCGTATGCTAAAATCATTAAAAATGATGAAACATAAGTTCATCTTGTTATGTATTATTTATTCCATCTGGAAAAGGAATTCCTCAACCATGTGCTGTTTCCTTGAAGATTGCTGAGTTGGGAAGATTGACACTTCATAAGTATAACATATTTAGTTCTAATAATAGGCACTTATTAAGTACACCCAGAGAGTCTTATACCAATAAATCATTGTAATTGGAATTAGTAAGTGTGATCAACTTTCAGTTGAAGGCACATGGACTCTATTAAGGTTCCTTTCACATTGAAGGTTACCGGTGATTCTCAAACGTCCTAATGCTGCAACCCTTTAATACAGCTCCATTATGTGTGGTGAGCCCTAACCATAAAGTTGTTTTGTTGCTACTTCATGATTGTAACCTTGCTACTTCTATGAATCTTAATATAAATATCTGTAATGCACGATATCTGATATGGGAGCCTTGTGGGAGTCACCACCCACGGATTGAGAAACACTGGTTTATGCCGGGCTCCAATAAAAGGAAACAGTACCCTTTGGAGGAGTATCTAATTGTGGAGCAGTGACTGAGAAAATAACAGGAGAGCTACAAGCACTTTGTAGGAGGAAAAACTAAAGAGACAGTCAGGCATGACAGCACATGCCTCTAATCCCAACACGCATAAAATGGAGGCAGGAAAACTGCATGATCAAGGTCATCCTGGGCCACAGGGATATTTCCAGGACAGCCTGGATGATAGACACTCTGTTTCAAAACTAGGATGGGAAGAAAGGAATGAAAGAAGGAAAACATGGTAGACAAATGTGTCAGCAGAGCATAAAAGTCAGCCTCAAAGAGCTCCCAATAGCAAACCTGGCATGTTTGAGTACCAAAATAGTGGTATCATCCTGGTTTAGTACCTAATTGTAAAAGTAGTTTAAAAATTACAAATCCATGCTGACATAAATGACTGATTTAATAAATTCTTGGGAAGAATGCAAAGGTGGCTCAGTGGTTAAGGGCACTTCCTGCTTTTCCAAAGAACCTGAATTAAATTTCTGGTACCTACATGGCAATCCAGTGATACCTTGCCATGCACCCAGTTGACTTTGACATGAATGTGGTGCACATACATACATGCAGGCATAGATATATAATGTCTAAACGAAGAAAGAAAACAAGATATACATACATACACACAGACAGACAGACAGACAGACACACACACACACACACACACACACAGAGAGAGAGAGAGAGAGAGAGAGAGAGAGAGAGATATTGAAATAAATGAGTGGAAGACCACCTTTCCCTAATTGATGTAGATGCTTCTGTCCTCTGGGATGTAGAACTTAGCCTCATCTCTTCTGTATTGACTACAACCTGCATTTTGTGATCAACATAACAAAATAACTTGCAGTGGAGAAAGGCTGGCCAAGACTCTCTTGGAGAGGTGATTGATGATTGCATCACCAGTGATAAGTCATGGGGATGGCATACTGCTGACATAATGAAATGAGCGAGATATACATCTGTGATCCTCCCCATAAAGCCCATAACTAGTTCAATAAGGTAAAAAAATTGTCAGAACATTCTAATTTTGCAGATATTCTACCAGATATCTTATGAGTCTGTCACAGAACTATCAAGGTCATAAAAAATAAGGAAAAATTAAGCCCCTATCACAGACCAAAGAAAACTAAAAAGATATGACAACTAAGTACAAGGTGATACCTGCATTGTATCCCAGAACAGCAAAATGACATTAATTTAAAAAAAATTGGTGAAATGGTCGTTAGTTACCAGTAATGTAACAGTGTTCCTCTCTTTATTATAACAGACATACCATGCAATGCAAGTTGTCAGAAACTGAGGAAACTGTTGTTTTTTTGGTGGTACACTATGGAGAAAGAGGCTGGAGGATATAGGGTTTGAGGCCAACCTCGGTATACAGTAGGAACTTGTCTTAAAAAACTGGAGTTTATATGGGGGGGGGAATACAGGAGAAGAGAAAATATACTAACCTAACAACTGTTCTATCACTCTAAAATTTGTCCAAAAGAAATTTATTAAATCAGAGAGATGAAGCTTTAACCTTTTAATTCAGAACATGATTTTCTTGGTTATATGAAGCAGGGTGCTGAGATAATATTGTGTTGTATAAAGTATTGGAATGTAGAGGCCATCCCCGAGCTATATCTCCTGAACATCTATAAGAGAGACACAGAAGACTGTGTACCTTTGCCAGTCTCTTCCATAGACTGTCCGCATCTGCCACACACATCTGTCTCAAACTATCATTGACTAAAGGGAAATGTGAAGAAAACAGGCCCTCATAAACTAGAGGAAATTTAATGACACAAAAGCAGAAAAAGGAAAAATGGTAACAGGCTTTCCTGTCTCCATTATATTGCTCAAGTTCAAGTCTTCTCTGTCATAGACCACGCGACTCCCTCAGCAAACATATGGAAAACTCAGATTTTCCAAACAGTGTTTAAATTATTGGCCACACACATGCACTTTGGATTGATGGTGGTAGTGTGGTTTTTGTGAATGTGCATGTGTATAGTTTCTAATCTTTCCTTTTGACCCCTCATCATTAGCATTTTATTATAAAAGGGTGGTGCTGAATGTAGCCTACATAAGGCTGTAAATTTATTTAAAACATTATGAAATGGCTTTGTAATTTTTCTTGTTACTAGATTGCTTAGTTCTTGAACATGAACTCTGTAGATGGCAATGTAGAGTCACATTCTCAAAATCTACACCTGTCTGGATCTTTAATTCATCCTAGCTTGAGCAACACAACACATAAAATTAACATGGATTCTTACTTTTTGTTTTTTACATAGAGTTTCATGTAGCCTAGTGTAAACTCAGATTTTCTCTGTGACCAAGATTTGTTTTGAATTCTTGATCCCCCTGCCTCTACCTCCAAAATTCTGGGATTGCAGGTGTATAAACCATAACTGGGTAAAATATGTAGACTCTTATACTGTGTGAAATGAGTAGAAAGGAAATGGGGGCAGAAAGACCACATTTCCCGTGGAATTAAAGGGGAATTTCAAAAGAAGAGTGTGAAAATAAATGGTCTCGAATCCTGAAAAATTGAAGGCCTAGGAAAGTATTTATTGCAAGCCATTATTTCATTTTTCCAGTGCTCTCTGGACTGAGGACCTATGAATCTCTGGAAAACATGTTAGCTTGAGGAATATTTGGACACCAGTTAGAAAGCTGCATAAAATAGTGTTCCCTGACTATCAGCCACCAAACTGTTCCACATAGTTGAAGGATATTTTATACTAATCTTGCCTGTAACCCAATGGCTCAGGAATAGAGAATAGAAATCAGCCCTGCTGTCTGTCATTTCACTAGATCTTCCCACAGAGATATGTGACCTATGGCACACTTTTTCTCTCTTGCTAGTTTGAAGAGAAAGCACGCTGTTTCTTCTTTCCACCACTTTGTCCTACCTTAGTTAGTTTCTGTCATGCACAGCTACACTCTGAACTGCTGGTGATTTGCATCAACTGAGCTGTTGAAGGAAGTGACAGTGGCAAACCTCCTGTCTGGGCTTTCTGGGAAGGAGGGGATATCTCTGTACCTTGGACTCTGAGGGCAAATGATTGACAAGACAGTTCTACACCAAGTGCTTCCTGCTCCTGGTTGTCCCAGAGCAATTTGAATTCAAGATTAGAGCATAATGTAATATGCAATAGGGTGCTGGGAAAAGATGGCTCATTCTAAAATGCTTGACAGGCAAGCACAAGGCGAGGTCCTGAATTCAAAGCCCTAGAACCTATGTGAAAACGTTGGGTGTGGGAGTCTGCACTTGAAATCCCAGTGCTGGGGAGGTGGAGATCAGTGACTTTCCAGGGCTTGCTGGCCAGGCAGCCTACCCTACCCTACATATTGAGCTTCAGACTACTGAGAGACCCCGTCTCAAAGAAACAAAGGTAGATGGCACTTGAAGAATAATAACATTTGAGGTTATTTTCTATCTTCCATATGCACACCAAGAATGCCCATCCACATACATATATACACCTGTATGTATGTGCACACATGTACATACAAAATTCAAGGGAAATATCCTTCTGTCATTCTGTGATATTTCTGTGATACAGAACTGATTTTACAGTGTCAAATAATAAAAAGTGAAAAATCCCAGCTCTTCATCTATTCATATATTTCTTTGGCACATTTCAAAATGAATATTTAGAGAAAATGCAGACTTCTGCAGACAAAGATGAATTCTGAAATGCTGCTTTTATTATAATGAAATTTGTTTCTACATTGGAAATCTTCATTCTGAAGCACAAAGTCAGTTTTGTCAGGATGCTTTTTCTGCCTGGTGTCTTCTGCCTCGGGAATCTTTCCATGAGGACAGGATAGGGTCTGACGCCTGGCACAAATAGCTATGGCTAAGGATGGCTGATACCTGAGAGACTCTCTCTCTCTGCATCACAATATGGACTTGATGACTAAGCATATCTTCCCTCACCTTCCATATTTTATGGTATCCCCCCCAGACACTCTCACCCCTATACTTTTGCTTAGCTCTATTGCAGTTCAGCCATCATTACAATCTTTGAGTGTTATACTGCAAACATGAAGCTTCAGTAGGTTAAAGCATATGTTCTTTTCCCTCTTAATCTGTCCAGTGTCAATAGCTTCCATAGACTTCAGAGAGAAGCAGTTACATTTACATGTAAAACTACCCTACATGATTGTGAATTTATTAATCATGTTAGGAGGTACAGTGAAAACAACAAACTTGGGAACTCTTCAGCAAAGAGGTTAGTAGCTCCTGGAGAGTACCTATATACAGGAAAATAAATGCATCATAATGTGAGCATTGCTGAGCGAGCATAACAATCTACAGTGGAAAAGCTATGTGGGTAGCAGACACTCTTTGTAGATAAGCCAAGAACATTGAGGAAAGGAAAAACAGCATAAATGGCCAGTGACAATTTTCAGGTATTCCTTATGTTTGGGTCACTGACCTAGAACCCCATTAAGTCGCTGTATTGGCTAATGGCAAAGGAAACTGCTTGGCAAAAATCTTGGAGAGTCTTTGTAGACTACACTGAAGACCCTAGGTTTTTTCCTGTATTTATTTTAAAACACCTGAGGCTTTAAAGCATGAAAATTCTCAGTTTTCAAGAGCAAGTACATACCCTCGATTATTGTTTAAAACAACTGAATTGTGTGTGTTTAAATTATCACCAACATTTCTGCAAAAGTGGATTTTCTTTAAGGCTTACAAGCAAGAGATCCAAGAAGAGCCACAATATGAGACATCCTTTGGGTTGTCCCTCAAAGGCTGCTGGTGCTCAGTGTTTTTAATAAAATATGCTTCAGTCTTTACACATTTCTCATTTTGTTTGGCCAGAAAAAGTTAGCAGTGGGCAAAGCTTCAGATAATCCTGTTACCATATAGCTAGTAGAACGGCAAAAGCAGAAGGTATCGCATGCTATAATCATGCCTTACCTTTTCAAGACTTTTGACTCCATGTTCTGCACATCACTTCATTTTCATTGCAGTATCTAAGAGACTTACCGAGCTTTATAACCCATAAGCTGAAAATATCTATTTCAATGAATGTTAAATAGATTAAATGTCTTAAGTAAATTAAGATGCAAATGCTGCCCCCAGTAGAAGAGTTAAAGACTGAAGGAGCTGAAGGGGTTGCAACCTTATAGGAAGAACAACAATATCAACCAACCAGACCCCCAGAGCTTCCAGGGACTAAACCACCAACCAAAGAGTACACATGGAAGGACCCATGGCTCCAGCCACGTATGTAGAGGAAGATGGCATTGTCCAGCATCTATTGGATGAAAAGCCCTTGGTCCTGTGAAGGCTCATTTCCCCAATGTAGGGGAATGCCAGGGCATTGAGATGGGAGTGGATGGGCAGGAGTGGGAGCATCCTCATAGAAGCAGTGGGAGGGGCGTATATATTTATATATCATATAAATATTCGTATAATTATTTCCATGTGCAGAGTGATGGATCTGGGGTTGTAGAACTGAAGCAATATTATTTTCTATTTTATAGCCATCTATTGCTATTTGAAATTTTAAAATTTCCTTAAAAAGCATGCGTTAAATTCATAATTTTAGAAAGCTTGACCATGACTATAGGTTATCAGTGAAAAGTACAGACTGACTTGAAAGACTGTCTGACTGACTGAAGAGTCAGACTTCTGAATTTTTTTCCTCTGATTATTAGAGAATAAGATGGTGTTCTTTCTTCCCTGTTATTCGGGTTATTAATTACAAAACGAGAATAATTGTGTTCATCAATGGTCAAGCAATTTTTAACCTTCTGCTAAAACCCTGCAAGCAGTACAGCTAAGAACTGAAAAACGGAGTTTTTAGAGCATTTCTAATTTTCCATTTGCTCCTGTTAATGCTTAGAGTCCCTATTTATAAAAAAAAGTCATTTGCACAGATTTTTGTTTTAGAGATGGGAAGTAACATTCTTAAGTCACAGTAATGTTATCCTTAAATTTAAAGACAGAATGCTTTAACCTTAAGAACTAATGGAATATATACGGCACTACCCACAATTAAAATAGGTACATAGTAGGCCTTTTTCTTAGTTTCTTTTCCTGTGTTTGTGTTAAAATAGCCTCAATAACAGCAGCTTAAGAGAGAAATAGTTCATCTTGGATCATGGCAGGGAACTCAAGGGAGCAGGAACTTGAAGCATCTGTTCACTATAGCAATAATCAGAAACAGAAAGGGATGACGACATGATAGGACTCAGCTCAGTTTTTCCATCTTCTGCATCTAACATCCACCACCTATGGAATGGACCTGCCCACAGTGAAGATGGCTTTTACAATGGCAATTAACCTACTAAAGATTGTCTTCCCCAGGCATGTCTAAAGGCCCTCCTTCCAGGTGATTCTAGATCTTGTCATCATGACAGTTTATATCAACCTTCATTGTGTTTCATAAACACTTGTCTAAAACACATTCAAACCAAGGAAAATGGTGACTTTCTCATAGAGATTAACTGAATTTATATCAAAGAATTTGCTGAGCCCATTGATGAATTAAATGTTATAACCGTGTGACCAGTCTGAAGGAGACTCCAAAGAACAGATGGCAAAATTGATAAAAAATATGCAAATGGAGACAAAATTAGCTTCCTCCAGCACGGAAAGGGGGGATTTGTTGAACCTCACAGGACGAGGCAGATTTACACAGCTATAGACAAGAATGATTTTGCTTGGCTCTTAATTTTCCACAATTTGCAAAATAGGTCCCATAGCCTTAGAATCAGAAGTGCAGTGTGCTCTGAGTCATGTGGTGTTCCACTGAAAATTATGTGTTTCTTTTGACCTACTTTTGATTGACAAAAGTATCTGTGAAGGTTTGGCCAGGGAATACCATGTTTCCGTGGTTTGGAGGACAGTGTGACCAGGCAAGGCAGTAACTGCCCTGCAGACAGTCTGTTCTCTGTTCAAACAATAAAAGACCAACTTTCTTCTTCCTGGTACTCCCTGACAATTCTGGTGAATTGTCTTTTGTGGAAAGAGGATCAGATGGTAGTTAATGTGAGACTATCCTATGATGATCTCTCTAAGAACAGGAAATACAAATGTCACTTCCTGGGGTTTTATACCCTGATGATACATTTAAACTTCATAAACATATCAGTTGTGCAAACATAAAGTCAAACACTTTGCCGAACTCCACAACAGGGTATACATTGGAGCTCAGTAGGAGTCTTTTTGACTCCAAAAATCCTTGTTCATTACTCTAAAGGGTATAAATTTCTAATGATTCTGTGTCTGAATGGCTTTTAGAAAAGAGAAATGAAAATATTCTTTAATGACTTGAAAGGGGAAGAAAATATTTTAGAAGACAAAACAAGGAGAATTCATCAAATTTTGTATTTCATCAATCTTGCCTAAAACAATGCAATGTATTGAGTACCTACTTGTCCCATATATCCATTAATTTACATCCTTGCCCACAGAGTTATGAAGGACATTTGATGTATGCATACATTTTTGCAACCTACTTTTAATAAGTGTTTAATGTCTCCTCTAGCCCATCACACAGGAGAGACAGTGGAAGAGAAAAGTTATTGGGATATGGGGGAAGTGGACCTGTTCAGCTATAGTTCTTTAGGGAGAGAGCTCAATCTTCCTTGGCAGCAGTTCAGTCCCATAGCACACACCGAATATGACTCAGCTGCTATAGACCTGTCTTCTAGAAAAGCAGACACCACACACAAACCAGCAGATTCCTTCCAGTCCTCTCAGCAGGCACACACCAAACAAGAACCAGCAGCTGTGATTCAATCCTGTAGAAACTGCCAACAAGCCTGAGGCAAGGCTGCAGAAGCAGTAAACTGCCACATGAACATCAAAAGCAGTTCTTGGGCAAGTTTCTCTCAATGGCAACTTACTACAAGTTGAGCTCAATAAAACTATGTAAAACAATCCAATACATCCCTTAGTGAAGAATAGTGAGGCAGAGCAAACTAATGATTAGTGCTCATCTCCCACTGTCTATGGGGTTCATATTTATACTCCATCAAAAGTGTTTTCTATTTCAAAACATCCTTTCACCTATGTCTATTTCAAAAAAACATTCTTTCACATGACTGCTTTAGCAAGACATCCTTTCACCTGTGTTGACATAACTAACTTTCCAAAGAAACTGGAAGTTTCCACTTCACGTCCCACAGTCAGACTGTGAAATCGAAAACCAAATTTAGTTTATTCTAAACCATGTTGCCTTTTTCTGCATGATCATCCTTCCTAGCCAATCTTTATGTCATACCTCAAAATGGCTTAGTGTTCTTAGACAGCTCAAGAATCCCTACTTCAGAGCAGAAAAGGTAGCTTGGCCAGCAAAGGGCTTATGGAACTGAGTTCAGTCCAAGACCCATGTTGGGGAAGAGGGGTGGAGTAAGGTATTGTAGTGTATGTTGTGGTATATGAGGCAGAGATAGGCTGAAGATCCATAGTGATTGCTGGCCAGCCAGCCTAACCTACTTGGGTAGTTCTAGACCAGTATGAGGTTGATCTCTGACTTACACACACACACACACACACACACACACACTCACACACACACACACACACTCACACACACACACATGCACGCACGCACACACACACACACACACACACACACACACACACATAAGCACGGCCACACTTAAACAGGACAGACACACAGACACATGACACATAGAGAAACACAGAGAAACAGAGAAACAGTGGAAAAAATAATAGTCTCCATTCCATTTCCTGTTCTAAATCTCATGGAGTTCAGTGGTTCTCTTCTCTTATAGCCTCCTTAGGTTCAAATCAGTAGACATCAGTTACAAAAGACTTCACATGTGGGGCTAGGGATGTAGCTTAGTTTGTAGCATGCATGATGCCCTGAATTCTGTCCCTAGCACTACATCAATGGAGTATGGAGATGCAGGCCTGTAATCCTGGGAAGGAGAAGGAGGAGGATCAGGAGATCAAGGCCATTCTCAGTCACAGAGTGAATAGCATTCAACAATAAAACTTGCAATATGAAACACACCATACACTTTATAAAGTTAGGTGGCTTTAGGTACTGTCTTTCAGTGATTATCTATATACTCTTTGTTTGTAGTTTCTCAGATAACAGACAAAGAGATTTGTGGGGTGCCCAGGACTATTACATTCTTATCCCAACCATCAACTTTGAGTGAAACCACTTGGCCAAGAGACTTGACTCAAATTGTAGCCTAGAACATCTCTAGGTGACTCTGCACTCCTTTCCTCTGTCCAGTGGTACATCTATGAGGTATCCAGTTGGTTTCTGATCTCCTGGACTAGACAGAAGCAACTCCCTGAGAACTCAGCTCCCCTTCAGCATCTTTACTCCTAGCACCACAGTAAAAACACAACAATATTGTAATCATTATAAATACAAATAAATGCTATTTTGTATGTCTATAAACTATCTGTATCCACATCCAAACTTCAGGGTCAGGATTCCCTCTCTATCCAGACATTAAACCTAGCATTACCTCCTTGAATTGCTGACCTCTTCTTTCCCACCAGGGACAATTCATTGCTCAGCCACCCATGCCTAGGAAATAATTCAGTGAAAGCAATGTTAATGACCATAAGAAAACACTTAACTCACAAGTGAAGCATGTTGTAGTCTTTGGAGATAGATGTTGCTATGGTAGCAGTTTTTGTAAAGAGGAGTTTTTAAATATTTGGCACACTAAATGGAGTTGGTCTGTGGGTAATATCTTTTCATGACTATGTGTTTACATAGCCTATGACATGTATAGTTTTATGAGAACTAAACAAAGAGTGGAATTTCCCTTTTCTTGTCCTGCCCAGGTCTGCTTGCTCGTGACAGCCATTTCAGCCTTTCTATCTTGACTACTTCTGTCACAGTAATTGGAGATTACAGCTCAGAACAGTAATTCTGTCCCATAATTGTAGATGATAAATTTTAATTCTGTTCTGTAATTGGCAATGAACAAGATGTATTCTGACTTGTCTGGAAGACTCAAACAAAGGACTGTGGCCTCTTCTCTTTCCCTTCTAGTGAAATATTCTTGCTTCATCCTCCTCTGAGCATGTCTGTAGTTACACATTATGATTTTTTTTTAATTTGGAAGACTTTGAAAATGAGCTTTCTTAATTACTGGTGTTCACTTGATTGAAAATCTCCTACCTCCCAAGCTATGACCTCTTTATCCTAGAATCATCACAACTCTGGATCTGCTCAAGTGGATTATTCTGTTTGGTCAGCATTGAATATTGCCATAAAATAAGAATGCTTTCTATTTCTTTTGAATAGAGAGTTATTTCCAAACTGAAGGAACTAACAAGACGAAAATAGTAAAAGTCAATGGGTTTTCTGCTAACATATGATTCTGAAATGATTTGTCTTGAAAAATGATGTACCAAGACAATTGCTCCAAATTGATTGCTGGGAATAGACCTGAAAAGGCTTCTCGATGAGAGTCCCTGGGCTGCAGGCAGAACTCGGTGGTAATGCACTCACCTACCACACAGGAGGCTCTGGGTTATATCCCCACCACTGGAAGCTAAAACAGAGACTGTGTTCTACAAATGCCACATATTATATGGTGATTATGCTAGATCCCACCTTCTGAGAATTCCAGAAGCAAAGGAGACCTTTTTGACTTCAGTTTTCTTTTTTAAACCATTAATAGTCAGCTACCTTTCCAAGAAAAATTCACTTTCTTGTGTTTGTAATTCACTTGGTCATTTTTTGTAGTTTTAAATTCAGAACTTGCAGTGAATAACCTTCTTAAGGTAATCACATTGCCAAGCAAAAAGTTCTTTAAAATGCACAAGTGGAGGAGAAGTGATTAAGTTCACATTTAAGAAAGCAGAATAAATACTGCCTTTAGAAAAAGAAATGCTAGGCTTCCAGGATGAAGTCAAGCTAAAACTATTTTTAAAATTATCCTCTCTCTTCTCTCTCTCTCTCTCTCTCTCTCTCTCTCTCTCTCTCTCTCTCTCTCTCTCTCTCCCTCCCTCTCTTCCCTCACACCTGTGTGTGTGTGTGTGTGTGTGTGTGTGTGTGTGTGTGTGTGTGTGTGTGTCACATTGGGGTCAGAGGCCACAGGTGCTGTCCCCTTTCTTTAGACAATGCCGCTTACTGACTGACTCAGCAAGTCTAGGTGGCCAGCAAATTTGAGGGATCTGCCTGTCCTCACTTCCTTAATGCCGGGATTGTGGCCAAACCTGGTTGTTTTTGTTTTTAATTCAGACCTTTACTTTTATGTAGCAAGAAATTTACTGATAGAGCCATCTCCCTAGCCCAAGATAAAGTCATCTGTTGTAACACACATAGCTTCTCTACATTGTCCCTCTTGACATTTAAGGGCAGATTTTTTAATTATTATATGAGGCTCTCCTAGGATGCTTCAATTCCATATATGCCAATAACTCTTCCATGCTTTCTTATGGCAATGAGAAGTAGCACCAAATAATACCATATGTGCCCTGTGAGAGATGATTGTTCCATTGAATGCACTGCTTTTGGAGTATCCAGTGAGTTGTAAGTCATGTTCTACATGAAATACTACAAGGTGTTCAAAATTTGTCTCCCTCCCATTGATATCTGATAGGTAACATTTAACAAAATAAAACATTTGAAGTTGATCTTATTGTGATGGAGAAATCAGTCAAAGGAGTAAACAGGGGACTCTGATCAAGTGCTGTGGCTTGGTACCTGACAGGAAAATAGTATTCTACGTGTTCGCCTTGTTTAAAAAGACATAAAATGGAATTTGAATGTTATTTTTAGTTCACTGGTTAATACGTTTTCAAAAGCAAACCTCTTCTAGTTTAACAACTCTCCAAAACTGGAGGGATTAAAAATGTACTTTACTCATAGCTAGAAAGAAACCTAGGATAAGGGTTTGACCAGCCTGCAGCAATCTGCCTATCCTTGCTTCTTACAATTCTGAAGATTAACTTACTTTACAGCAAGTAAAACCCATCCTGAAGCAGGTCAACTAGCTCTTTGAAGACAACGCTTCTCCTAACTCAACTCATATATGTAGAGGCTAGACTCCTCCTAAGGTGTTACTTAACGGTGGTCTGTAGAATACTAACTGAGATACATAGTAGATAAGTGTTTCTCAGTGCAATCAAAGAATTCCTGGGATGCCTGTGGACCCACACAGGGACACAAAATCAAAACTACTGTCACCACAACCCTCCATGTTACTTGGTCTCTGTACTCGTGCTCTGTCATAAGTGTACCATGACATTTTCTGGATATGTGGTATCATGAGACACTGAATGCCCAAGACCACAGGATAATTACCAGGAGTCCAAGTCTTTTCTGTTAGACGAATGATTACCACCCCTCCCCCTCTTGCGTTGGGAAACGTTTTAATACAAATGCCAGGAGTAGCTGACAACTGGCCCCCTCCCATTTCCTTTGGGCTGATTTTTTTTATTAGAAAACTGTGAAAGACTGTGAGGTTTTAACCAAGCAAATGGAGAAACACATGCAATCCTTGCGTTAGTTAAAAGCCATTTCCCACTTGATATTATCTACAGTACAACCCCTACACCTAAGACTCAGGGAAGATTATGGAAGTGTGGTCAGAAAAAAGGAGCTAGAGGACCAGAATGTCTTCTATCAGAAATATCTTCTATATATGACAGGGATTTGTACCTATGAAATTGCAATAATATGGTCACCTAAACAAGACCTGAACAATTACACTATCATTTTATATGGCATGCCAGAGTTGATGGGGAAAAAATCCCACAGGGCTCTACCCTCAGCTGAGGAGCCACATGTAATTAATGTCTGCTCTTCTGGGAATGAGAGAATGATTATTCTCCAGAGATGAACACCCTGACACCTTCACAGGTTACGCTATCTCAAATGGTCAGCCTTAAACAGACACACACAAATACACACACACACACACACACACACACACACACACACAGACAGAGACAGAGACACAGACACAGAGACACAGAGACACAGAGACAGAGAAGCAAGCAACACTAAAAGGACTTAGCTAAGAGAGAGAGAGAGAGAGAGAGGTGTAAAAGTCATGAAGTTGGAGGGAGTGGGGGAGAGTCAGAAGGGGCATAGTATGTGGTACAAATGATGTAAATATAGTAATCACGTGTAAGAGATTCTCAAGTAATAATTGGTGGAAAACCCTACCTATAAACTAACCTCAGGTAACCTAGTGACAGCAGGATATATCATCACAAGTCACTAAGTCACAACACATTTTCACTGTTGCATGGCTGTCTATCCTCCCTGTGCACATGTACTATATCTCTTTATAAAAAGCTGGTGCCTCCTCTCCCTGTTCTCTTTCCTCTTCCACTCTGGCTCAGAGGTAGCCTTTGCATACCCCCATCCTCCAATAAACCTCCTCTATGAACCCTGTTGCATGGTGTGACTTTGTGGCGCCCACCACTTATATCATTACATTAGTGTGGTGATTTAGGAGGCCCTCCTAGTGGCTACAGGCTCACCCTTTCCACCAGTAATCTGAGGTACAGATCAGACACATGGGACCCTAGCCCTAGTCCACCTACAACAGGCTCACTTTCTAGATATCCAATCAGTAGGCACCCTACCCAACACTGACAATCACTAAATTCCCACTCTGGGTTGGATATAAATGCTTCCCTGGATCTGAAGGAGTGCCAAGCATCCCTCAGGTATTCTTAGACGTGGAGATACTCCTAGCAAAGGTTTCTAAGGTTACCATTGACCTTCTCCTCCCACCCCCACTACTGACCATTTCCTTTGGGTAAGGATTAGTTTTTAGTGTGATTTTCACTTTTCACCTTCTGACTTTTTCAGAAGTCCCAGTACCAAGGGACTATGTCATTTTGATTTTGGGGCTTTTGGCTTTGCCCCCTGCTTTGTGAGGTGATAATCCATGGGACAGCTTGCGCCTGCCTTCTTTGTTCAGTCCGCCTTGGGTCCTTAGAATACCTTGGACTTTCAGGTTTTGGATGTTCCTTTCTACCTTACCCAAGAAACTTCCTTCTCTCAACTGTATCTCTAACCTCACCCCACCCCCATCCCGCATCCCTCTTTTGGAGACTCTCAGAGCCCTATACCTAACACCCTACTCAAGGTTCTCAAAACAATTTTAGAGTCTAATCTGACCTCAATTTAGACTTTGCATTCTAAACTGGCCTCAATACCTCTTAGATAATCTATCCAAATGGCCACCTAATGGCACCCTAGATCCTGATATTATATGGGACCTTTACAGCTACTGCCAGTGACTGAATAAATGCAGGGAGAGTCAATATGTCCAATCTTTTTCTTATCTTTGCTCTAAGCCTTCCTTGTGTTTTTCCTGCTGTAGTCAGCTCCTTCAAGCTGTGAAGTCTAGGACAGAGGAAACCTCCATTACCTTGGATTCTGCTAGCAAACCTCTGTCCCTTTTCCAGCCCCTACCCACAGCTACTGCTCCTGCTCCTGCTCCTGCTCCTGCTCCTGCTCCTGCTCCTGCTCCTGCTCCTGCTCCTGCTCCTGCTCCTGCTCCTGCTCCTGCTCCTGCTCCTGCTCCTGTTCCTGCTCCTGCTCCTGCTCCTGCTCCTGCTCCTGCTCCTGCTCCTGCTCCTACTACTACTCCAGCTCCTTCAGTTTGTTCTTCTCCCTCTTCAGCAATGGGTCACTCTAACCATCCCACTCTGCTACCTACTTTCATCCCACTAGCAGCCTTCTGCACTATTTGTTTTCGCTCCAAAGTGGAACCCTTCTATATCTCCTCAACCAGCCTACCTGCCCTCAGTTCTCCATTTGCAGGAGGTTGCTGGGGTGGTCAGCCTGATATTCCTTTCTTCAAGTGAAAATAAAAAGGGCTGGAGAGATGGTTCAGTGGTTAAGAGCACTGACTGCTCTTTCTAGAGGTCCTGAGTTCAAATCCCAGCAACCACATGGTAGCTCACAACCATCTGTAACAGGATCTGATGGTCTCTTCTGGTGGGTTTGAAGAAAGTGACAGTGTCTTCATATAAATGAATAAATCTTTAAAAAATAAAGAAAAAAATCCTTGAGGTCTTATACCTCTAACTCCTTTGCTTTCATTAAAGAATTCAAATGTATTACTCAATCCTATAGTCTCACTTTCCACAACATACATATGATTCTACCTAACAACCTATTCCCAAAGAGCACAGGAGAGTTTAGACACAGCACAGAACACATGCAGATGGAATCCACCAAACTAAGGAAGCAAGCCTGGCTGGGACTGAGGCATCCTGACAGGGATTCCCCAATGGGGCTACAATACCCCAGGGGGCACTCCAGCTAGAGATAAATTTATAACTTGCCTTGTGGCTGATCTCCATAAGGCTGACCTTAAACCAGTAAGTTATGAGAAACTCCAAGAGGTTATCCAAGACAAACATGAAAAACCACCTCAATTGCTAGAATGCCTCACAAAGGCCCTCTTACAATATACCAATTTAGATCCGGAAATCTCAGAGGGTAAACAACTCCTCATGCCAATTTCTTTTCCCAGAGTTTACTTGACATTAGGACCCAGCTTAAGCTCCACAGGCAGAAGTCCTGGCCTTTAAGACGTACCATGAGAGAGATGAAAAGGCCCATAAACAAAAATACAAAATGTTGGCCTTGCTGCTCAACCAGTTTCAGCTACTGCCAGGGCTCCCTTGCATCCTGAGTCTCAACATCCACCAGTCCCTTCTTCAGATATAGTCAGGAGGATCACTGGGCTCAGGCCTGCTCTAACATCAGCAGGACACCCCAGCCATGTGCAAAGTACCATCAAGAGAGATATTGGAGTATTGACTACCCAGTGTCCCTTGCGGTGTGAGGATATCAGACCTAGATTTTCCTCCAGCCAACCTCTTAGGCCTGGTGATGGATAACTGAAGGGACCTGAACTCCTTTGGCATGACAACTGTCATCTCTGACAGGGAACCCTGAGTAGTCGTTATGGTATCAGAGTGACTAAGTTCTTTCTTCTTGGACACCAAGTCCACTTACCCGTCCTGATGGAGTATGGGGGATTTTACCTCGCCTTCTCATTCCCCTACTCTTGAAGTAGGGGACAGCCTTACCAACCTCACCAGACCTCAATATCCAGTTGCATATCCAGAGTTGTTCTTCTCAGTCATTCTTTTCTGTTGATACCAACCTGTCCTCTTCCCTTATTGGGAAGGGATCTTCAAGCCAAAGTGGGAACCTCTATTTCCTTTGCTCCTCAACCCCATTCTCCTGACCCAAAGCCAGCCAGCAGCCCCTCTCCTGCTAGCCATCTAACCTACTGGTTCTAGCATGTCCTTTCTTTTGCCAGTTTCCCAGGTGGACCTCCAAGTCTTAGATACCCAAAACATCTCTACAGGGGAAAAGGTCATCTACATACTGTTATCATTTTTTCTAAGCTCTAATCTTTGCCAAAAACATTTCTGTGTCTTCTTCTTATTGCAGGACTCTAACAGGTAAATTATCCAAGCCACTACCCACTCTGTCTCTAGAGCCTTGGGGAACTGAAACCTACTATCTCTGACTTCCTAAGAATAAAACTACTTTACCCCACATCTTCCTCCTCTAACACCCCTATAATTATAGTTTAAAAGGCCAATGGAACCTACCTCCTGGTTCAAGATCTCCAGATCACCAATTTGGCAGTGGTCCTATCCTATATAACTGAGGCTAACTCTTACATCCACATTTCTACTCTCACCCCAGGAAATGCCTATTTCTTAGTAAGGACCTCAATGACACCTTATAAATTCCCCTCAAGACCAGTCACAAAACATTTTGCTTTCACCTAATCTGACCCTGACACCTACCTCTCTATTCTCCTCACCTGGATTTTCCTAGAACAGGATTCCAGAACAGTCCACACATATTTGACCAGACCCTGGTCTCTGATTTACTCTCCATGCCACTACCCCCAATCTAAACTTATGTAGTATTTAATGTGTTTATAAAAAGATAAAGAGAGAGGGGATATGTTCTACGGATGTGTAGTAAGGTATAGGGGAAGGGGGTGCCGTGGCAAGCCCATGCTAAAGCATTCCTTCCCCCTGAGGGATTAGCCAAACAAAGGTATAGTGTAGAATAGAGTTTATTCAGGACATAGTGAGGGGAGTCAAGAGGGTAGTAGAGGCAGAGAGAGAGAGAGAGAGAGAGAGAGAGAGAGAGAGAGACAGTGAGAGAGACAGAGAGACAGAGAGAGACAGAGAGACAGAGAAAGAGACACAGAGAGAGAGACAGAAAGAGAGACAGAGACAGAAAGAGAGAGAGGGGGGAGAGGCCAGACATAAGCTCATAGAGAGAAGGGGTAGGGAATGGGGAGAGAGCAGGAGCAAGAGGGCAAGGGCAGCAGCAAGAGAGAGAAAGAGAGAAAGGAGGGGGCAAACAGCCCCTTTTATATTGAGTTAAGCATATTTGGCTATTGCCAGGCAACTGTGGGGCAGAGCTTAGACAAAATACTAAAAGTATGTAGATGACCTTTTCCCCTGTAGTCTGTCCCTACAAATTAGCCAAACTGGCACCTCTGTTCTAAATTTCTTGTCAAGCCAGGGCTATAGACTCTCCCCATCTAAGGTTCAACTATCTACCTACTTGGGACTATTACCCTAGTCCTCAAAGCCAGTCCCTCTGAGTCTCGTCTACCAAACAAGAGATTTTAATCATTCCTAGGAATAGCTATCTTATGTTCCTGGTTCTTCCCCATTTCTCCTGCTGCCTGATCCCTACCTATATGAAGCAGCCCTTGGCCCCTCACACAAACCCCTTCTCACACCCATTCCAAAAGCCTTTCAGAGGCTTCAAGAGGCCCTTCTCTATGATTCAGCACCACATTTCCCAAACCTAACCTGTCCCCATGTCCTCTGTGTAACAGAAAATGAGGCATATGCCTTCAGGGTCATAGGCCACCAATTGGAACCTTCCTTTGCATCTGGAGTATACCTTCAGAAACCCAGGGATAGGCACCCTGTATATGTGTGTTAGCAGCTGCCAAGCTCCTTATTTGTGAATCAAAAACCTATCTTTTGGATCATCTACCACTATCTTCTTCCCCAGAAAGCTGGCCCATCTCTTAACATATAAAGGCTCACGAATTCTACCTACCTACCTACCTACCTACCAGGTTCTTTTTCTCCAGGTAACACTAGGAGAAGGTGACATACTAATTTTCCAATCATGTCCTTCCTTCAACATCTCAACTCTTCTTCCCAAACATAGACCACTTCCTATCTCAATCTTGCTTCTCTCACACATACAGGAGGTCACATTGCCGCAGGCCATCTATACATAGTGCACGGACAAGAAGCTCCTTTTTACGCAAGGGGGAGGTTAAGGGGGTAAAAAGCAGATAGTGAGGTGGCTGAGGCACAGCCCTCCCTGCCCACACCACTAATCAGCAGGCTGAACTAATGATTCTCACCCATACCTTCCAATAGGCACAAGGATAATCCCTAAACATCTACCGAGACTCCAAATGTGTCTTCCACATCCTCCTGTCCCATGCTCTTATCAAGAAAGATTGTAGGGCTACTTACAACAAAAGGAGGATCAATAACCAAGTCAGAGGCTTTAGCCATGTTGAAAGTCTCCTATCTCCCCATGGTTAGAGGACTTGTCCACTGCTGGTTCCACCAGGTGACAATTCCATCATCTCTAAGGGAAATAAGCAAGCTGATGAGGTGTCTAGAGCTGTACCCCTTGGAGACCTAGACCTCTCTCACCTACCACAAATCATCCTTGCACTGCACCTCACATCCCCACTGTCACTCTCTGACAGTTGGCAAATTCTATACTATCTATGTCAGTTCTTTTATCCTAATAGCCTACTCTTGTCTCACTTTGTCAAGATCCATTTGCAGCCCACACCTGCAGATTTGCATTTCTTAAGGGCTATCACTGCCTTTTGTAAAATCTATCAAATGTCAGACCCCAACTCCAGTTATCTCACACACACACACACACACACACACACACACACACACACACACACACACACACTCATCTCCATCTCACCAGGTCAGAAGCTCTCTCCCTGGGCAATTGATTTTACCCATGACCTTAGCCAAATGTGTGAGCTATATCCTGGTGTTTGTGGATATCTTCTCAGGATGGGTGGGGGCATTCCTCAACACCATCAAAAGGTTCAGTCTCTGATCTCCTCCTTGAAATCATTACCTGCTTTGGAATCTCTGCCTCCAACCAGTCAAACAGTGGCCCTGAATTCACTTCCCATCTTCCACAAACCTTATCCAAATCCCTCAACATCCCTTGATATTTCTATATCTCATACCATCCCAGGTCTTCAGGAAAGAAGAATGAATTAACCACTCCTTAAAACACACCATTGTGGGGTTGGGGAGTTAGCTCAGTGGCAGAGCGCTTGCCTAGGAAGCGCAAGGCCCTGGGTTCGGTCCCCAGCTCCCGGAAAAAAAAGAACCAAAAAAAAAAAAAACCACACACCATTGTAAAACTGTCACAAGAACTTCACCTTGATTAGGTAAACACCCTGCCGCTATCCCTTCTCAGGCTACAGGCTCTTCCCAAGCCACCTCTTCCATCTCCCCATTTGAGCCCATGTACAGACTACTGATTCTGACCCTGGTCTTTCACCCAAACCCTAACCTTCCCTGATCACCTACTCTCCACTTACTCTGTCTTTTCCGCTCCCTTCTATGAAACTTTACTGAACATTGCCTACCATGGCTGTACACTGACTCCTGTGTGTCCCTGCTCAACATTAGGATCAAATCTTTTTTTTTTTACTTCTAGACTAATATCCCTCATCCCTCTCCCCTAAATGGCAGGACCCTTCAAGGTAATTCTTGTAAATCTGACAGGCACTAAGCTTGAGAGTCTCCCTCATTGGATCTCCATCTCAAACCTTTTTCTCCTTCACCTTGAAAGAACTTCTCTTCTTACATATCAACCCTGCTCCCTTAAGTTTCAGAGGCCACCAAGATCAACCACCTTGTCCCCAGTTCCAGAAGAAAGTGGCTTCACCCTGGCAACTGATCAACTTCACTCTATTTAACATAGTTTTTTTTTTCCTTCCTTTCTTCTTGTCTGCTTCTGTCCAGGACACTTCTTACATATGGAGATTCAAGGTTCCAACATTCCCTCCAAATAGGGTTGGGGAATTGTTCCATAGCAGGATGTCAAGAGTCAATTGTAATTCCTATGACTCCATATATCCATCCTTCCTCCTTTAATTATTGACCTTTTTGCCTGCTTCCTCTATAACCAGATGGAAAGCTATTGTAAAGAGTGGCGACACAGATATAGAGACTGGCTGTTTTGGTCTTGTCAGTACTATTTGACACATATGCCTGTTTTTTTTTTTTTTAGTGTGTGTGTGTATGTGTGTGTGTGTGTGTGTGTGTGTGTGTGTGTGTGTGTGTGTGTGATGCCTGTTCATTTTAATTCCCCCCTCTATCAGTAAGATGAAACCCTTTGCCTCTCAATCCTGGACCCATGGGATCCCAGATGGGACATGGGGGTTGTCAGCAGGCTTTACTGTTTGTTCAACTCCTGATACCCAGTGAGCACAACTAAAATTCAGAGAAAATGTATTTTAGTTACTCAACCCGTGGAGAATGGGAGGTGATTCTATCTTCCAGGGTCATGACTTCTTTAACATCCTCTCTGCTAAAAATTATAAGCCTGTCATTTAATCTCTTGTTTCAGACTCTGACCCTGGCCTACCAGCCTCTTAATGTCACCCACTTTGACCACTTTGGAAATTACTAGCTGCGTGTTCCTCCTAAGATAAGCTCACAACTGCTACTTACAGCTTCTTCTGTAACCTTGCCAAATAACCGTACCTGGCCATTTACCAACTGCCCCAAGCCCCATGCTGCCATGACAACCAACCTTGTTCATTTTACCCTCTTACTCATAGCAAACTACATAAGGACACATTTTTTTGTAAGAGTGTTAAATCTCCTAGACTGCAACAAAACCTTAATCATTGACACCTCACCTCAACTCCGGCCCCCTACAGTAAGCCCTTCATTCTTTGCCGTACTCATGTCTACCATTAACTACCTGCTACTTGGTCAGGAGTTTATGCACTGGTATTTCTCTTCCCCATGGTGAAGGTCATATATGGAGAAGAGCCCCTTCTGAGTTGTGAACTCAACAGCTATCATAGTAAAAGGGTAGTTCAAATTCTTGCCCTTTCTGACTGTCACAGGAATAACTTCCGATATCACCACAGGGACAGCAGGACTAACCACTACCTTGATTTTTGTATCATCCATTTTCTTTTCCGTTCACCCAGGATTTCCAGCAAATGATCCAAAAAATACTCAGCCTTCAAGAACAAACTGATATCTTGGTAATGTGGGTGCTCCAAAACCAATGGGGACTTGATCTTGTTACATCTGAAATAGATAGCCCTTACCTCTTCCTCCAAGAGGAATGCTGCTTCTATACCAAGCAATCAGTTATAGTAAAAAGAAAGAAAGAAAGAAAGAAAGAAAGGAAGGAAGGAAGGAAGGAAGAATGATAGAAAGAAATAAATAAAGAAAGAAAGAAAGAAAGAAAGAAAGAAAGAAAGAAAGAAAGAAAGGAAATCCAACAACTTCAAACAGACCTGTAAAAATATAAGGAAAACTTGGTGCCCCTGAGCCTTTGAAAGAACATTATATGGAAGTAGATACTTCCCTCCCTGACACCCTCCTTCATTTTCCTGCTTTTATTAATTGTACCCTGCTTTGTTAATTTATTATCTACATTTCTGCAATGACAAGTTAAAAAACTTCAATCAAACAATTAATCAATTATTGCTATAAGACTCTCAACTGCTATCCTCAGAGCCAGAGGTTCATGACTACCAAATATGCCCTAACAGTGAGGATCAACAATACTCTTAAGATGTCTTCACCCCAGACATCAGGAAGTAGTCAAAAGTGTATAGGCTGCTGCCATACCTGTCTTACCAGTCAAGCCTAAATATTTCCTCACATTTTTAAATAAATAAGTGCAAGGAATGTGGGGCAATCACACCCTTAAGCCACCTTCAGTAACCTAGTGACAGTAGGAAACATCATCACCAGTCACCAAGAAGTGGCACATCTCCATTGTTTCCAGAAATGGTGTACTCACCCAATGCACATGTACAAATCCCCTTAAAAATCTAGTGCCTCCTCTGCCAGTTCTCTTTACCCTTCCACCCTCTCTCAGAGTCAGCCTTTGCATAAACTCCTTCCCCAATTATCCTCTTCTGTGAGATCTGTTGCGTGGTATTACTTTGTGGTATCTACTGCATAAATGATTCCAATAATAATAAAATATTTTAAAGTCTTTTCATTGACTGTGATACTTTTATTGACTGCTGGTTGCCACCTGCCTTCAAATCTAGCCTCTATTCAGGTACCTGTCTCTGTGTCCTTCAGTTCCCTGGTCTTATACACTCAGATACTTTTTCTCCATCCTTTATTCACTGTGGCCACTTGCCTATAGCCTTCACTCTCTTCTGAGCTGTTCTTCTGGCTTGTCTTGGGTATAAATAGCTCACTCTTCCTCTGCTAGTCTACTATCTCAGCTTTAGTCTAGCTTCCCAGTGTTGGAACCCAGTAGCCCCCATTCCTTTGTCCAATATCTGTCTCCTTCACAGTCTTCATCTTAAAAAGGCTTACAGACCACTTTCTACAAATAGCATCTCCCTACTGTAAAAGCCCGTCACCATTTGTTTCTACATCTGGCATGTTCTTACTATGCCTTCATCACATAACAAGTTTCTGCATAAGGTCTAGTCTCATACTAGAGTGTAGCCTTCTCTAGGAGAGACCGTTTCTACTGATGATTTCTTTTAGGATGCCACATTCTTTAATTTGAGTGTACCCTCCGCTGCAATTCATTTGTTGGAGCACCATTAAATTCTTATGTTAGTATTTGGAGATGGGATCCTTGGAAAGTATTAGAAGTTGGAAGCCATAAAGGTGATCCTCTCATGATATTAGTAGCTTTATAAAACAAGAGATAGAAGCTGAAACTCTTTCCTGTCACCATGTGGCAATTGTATGCTATACTATGATGTCGGAACAGGGACTTAATCATACGCTAGATTCTTGATCTTGGATTTCCCATGCTGCAGAACTGGGACCTAAACAAACTTCCATTCTGTCACAGTAATACCAAACAAACAAAAATAATACTAGGACGAGCACCTAACGCAAGGCTGGAATGAATAGCCATTAATGAAAACTCAAGTGTCCTCTGTCCCCAATCACTAACAACTATTATTGTCATCTGTGTATAAGACTTTTTAATTCTATGGGTAAGACATGATTCCTTTTCCCCAAGAGGTTCAAATTCAGTAGGTGTCTCAAGACAGGCCCCTGGACTTATAATTTAACAAGAATCAGAGGTATTATGTGACAAGCCATCACAGAACTCAGGCATCCCTGATCCCTCAAAGACTTCTGGCCATCCCAAGTGACAGGCATAGCTCATTAAAATCGCCTCAGAGTCAAAACCCACGCCTACACAGTTCCTTACTGCAGACAGAATAGCAACTAAAAACTGATTGAATACTCTGGATTCAATGATCTCTGTTTCTTTTTTGCTTCCCAAACAATGTGCTAAAGATGATTTATGAGGCTTTAATGACATCTTTAGCAGAGGGTTACCATGGGGGTATAAAACGAGCCTCTTTGGAGCACCCAGGGTACCATCCAGCAGGCCTTTGTGAGCAATAGCATCCACTTTATCTTGCTATCACTATCAGTCAGCCTCCTGCAACCCTGACAAAGGATTTGGGTCTCTTGTTTGAATGCCCACAAAAGAGTGCCTGTGGGTCCTGTGGTAATGGAATAGACCGACAGATTGCTTGTTTCACAAACGTAGCCTGCGGGCCTTTAGCAGTTGAGGATGAGCTGTGGTATAAACAAAAAGACTCTTCTGGACAGAGAGACCCAGGCCTTGTTCAGATATTCACATTAATGTGAGTTCTGTTCAGAGCAAGGCTGAAAAAAAATAAAAAGAAAAGGAAAAGAAAATTCACTATGATTAATTAGAAGTCAGCTTTGAACCTCATTTTCTTATTTTAGTTTTACTTTTAAAAATAAAAAAAAACTTCACCCAACTTGAAGCTGAGCTCTTATTTTTAATAGAAAAGAACATTTATCTCCAGCCCACTTAAGTCTGAATGTGACTCTCAGTGAAAAGTAAGTTCTTTAGCTGTGGGTACTAAGAGCATTAGTGACCAGAAATCATAGGTTTTGGCTTCGACCATCCAGTGAATGCTACTTAGAAACATCTATAGGAGTGCTTCCCAGGGGTCAGCTGCATCTGGCCATGTGTAACATGTTATGTATATATGTACGGATGTGCTTTGTGTTTGCTCTTCATTGTTGTTGTGAACGAGCTAGCTGAAACTCAATTACTCCAAACAATCTTAGTTTACTGTATCATAGTTCTGGATGTCATAAGTGCGAAATGTACAGTACGGAACTAAAATGAAATTCTCCCCCAGGTTGGCTCCTTTCTGAAGGTTTTACAGCTGTGGTTCTCAACCTGTGGGTTGTGACTCCTTGCACAAATCTCTATCTCCAAAAGATATTTCCAATTCATAACAGTAGCAAAATCACAGTTATGAAGAAATAACGAAATGATTTTATGATTGGGGGTTACAGCAATGTGAGGAACTATATTAAAGGGCATAGCATTAGGATGGTTGAGAATAACTGCTTTACAGGAAACCGTTCTTCCTGGTCTTCTCCAGCTTCTGGAGGCTGCTCACATCCTTTATTTTGTGGTGCCCTTCCATTTTCTAGGTTAGCAATGGCCACATACACTGTATGTAAATTTATGCACTGCTTATGTCCTTTATTTATAACAAGGCAAGATCCATTTATAGCTAGAATTTCCCATCTTGAGAATGACAATGTCCCCATTAAGAATAACGCGCGCACACACACACACACACACACATACACACACACGTATATGTGTGCAGAAGGTATATATATATATATATATATATATATATATATAATGGAACATCAGTAAGTGATATAATTTGTGCTTAGCTTGTATTAGGTCTGCAGTTCAATAGTTCAATTCCCAAAATTCCCACTCCACACCCAAATTAAATGTTATTGACAATGGAGAGTAGCTTTTTAAAAGAATATATGTTCTGGGCTTCCATCCAAGAACCAGGAGAGTAGAAGTAGTAGATAAGTAGTAGATGTGGAATTTATAAAAGGAAAGAACAAAAGAAAAACCAATGAGATAAAACTGCTTAAAGAGCATTAAGCCAAAAGAAGTAAATTAGATAGCCATTGAGAATATTCCATCCAATGTATAGGAATCCCTGGGGACCATCCCTCACCCTATCACATAAAACCTGACATGACTGAAAAAAAATAGAGCTAATTTGATAGTAGGTAAGATATTGCTGCCTCTTTAACAGGGCAGCCCGAAGTCCCCAAATCTATTCTTCCATTTTTGGTTTTGCTTCTCTTCAAGAAGCACCCTTCCAATTTTATGATAGTACAGTGATTATCTCAGATTTCTAAGACTTGTTACAGTGTGACTGAGTAGTGTGGAACTCTTGAGAGCATCATAGTTTACTTAATTGGATATGCCATTAACTACTCTCATAGGGATGCATTTCAAAGTCATCTAGTGAGCAAATCCATAGTGGATTTTTTTTACAGGAGTTCAACTTCAGGGGCAAACCCATTCTGACCTTGATTCTGAGCCTTTGTGGATTTCCAGTAGAAGCCATATGCAGTGACCCTGAATCGGGAACTAGACTGGGCATGCTCTGGTTCAGCCTGGCAATGGCTGTTTAACCAGATACCCACATTGTTATATAACAATGCTTTTGATACTTTATTTTTAAAAATTCATGGATTTTTATAGAGAAAACCCAGTTTGGATACAGCAAAGGCAGTTTATTGAGTTACCGCCTTCACTAAGTTCTTGCTGGAGAGAAAAATTGGATCTGATTTCCTTCATGACTGCTTCTCTCAGCCCAAAGATCGTCTCAATAAACAAAAGAAAACTCAAAATGCTTTCTTGTTACAGCTTCCTGGAAAGAAAGATGAGGTGAAAAGCAGAGATGTTGCCATAAAGGACTAAATATCGTTGGAAAAGAAAGTGATACTGTGTTCCCTTAGGAGCACAGCTGTTAGAATGGGTAAAACATTCAAATTACAGATTTGTCTAAAAGTAAAAATGAGTAGCTACTTCCAGTGTGGCTATGAAAACCTACCAATCTGCTCTTTGTACATAAAATAACTAACTTCTGGCCATGTTAAAAGATATTTTAAAACACCTGCCACAGGCGCTCACAGATTAACCAAGTCAAACTCCAGAGGGGAAGATGGGTACAGCAAGAGTCCATTTTGCCAGTTTCTTTGAGCCTAAAGGTATGAAAGTCACAGCTGGTTCTATATCACATGGCTGAAAATCCAAATCCACAACCGATATCTTTTTGTCTAATAATTAAGGGAGCAGAGTTTGGCCCGATGAGTTACATAGCAGATGAAAAGGGAGAGGGAGAGTATATCCAGAAAGGAAAAAGCAAAGACGTATTCCTCTTTCACCCAAACTCTGCTGCCATTTTTTTAAGTCCAGAGGTACACATGTGGAAGCATCTAGATGCAAAGTAGCAAGGACATAACTAAAATAAAATAGCTGTTTATGTCTAGAAGCCACTGTCTACAATGTGAGTCCCATAGATAGGAGCTTTGGCTCAGCCCTGTAGGATCACTCAGTAGAGACTAGTGCTCCCACGACCGTGTTGGTTCTATCTGTGGGGACAAACTCCTGGAATAAAGCTGCTCCTTTTACCCAGGTCCCTTTCCCTTTGACCTAAAGTGGCTTCAGCTGCCTATGCACACTGGCAAACAATGTTTTAGCTGTCAGTATTAGCTGTCTAGAGTGAGGTTTCCAGAATTTGTGACACGGGAGTTTGGTAAAGGAACCCTGGGAATGAGTGTACATCATGTTAAGAGCATAGGCTACTTTTCAGTCTCAATCTCCGGTCCCCACAGACACTCCTTGCTTTTCTGCTGGACTTTGCTTGCCCTTTGCCAGTCTTGCATATCTTCCTAGCACTATCCCTCAAGGTTTTCAGATACTACAAGGCCTCAGTATCCTATGGGTCATTCATTCCCCTGATTCCTAATTATGTTCTTGCTCTTGAGTTCTGCTCCTCTTCTCGTGCCCTTGGAAAAACCACTGCATTCCAAAGGTTTACACTTTGAGAACTCGGGTCCCTCCTAGGGCACTGATTCTCTGATTCTGTGACTCAAAAATTGCGAAAGCGTGTTAAATTATACATACATTCAATCAGATTTCAGTGAACTATAAATTCTGTTCTCTGAACTCCATCTATGTCTTTCAAAAATTGGAGATGATAATATAATAAGAATATTTCTAAATCTAGGTCATGATGATTATGAATAATATGTGTGTAGTGTCTGGAACATCAAAGGCTCTTGAAATAGTTGATCAATTTATGAATGCATCTTTGTATTTCAAGAAAATTCTTGCCTATTAGATATATTCACGAAATATTCCCTGCATTATGGAAGGGGAAAAAAGGCCGAATGCTATTTAGTCATTTATAGTCAGGACTTGTCACATTGTATACTGTAACTTTCCTATTCCTCTTTGTTGCCAGAGGCAATAATTGATTACATGGTTGGCAATCTGGCCTTGGTTAGATGCTAATAGCCTAAAAATCAAACATGGAAGCCACGTGTTACCCAGCTGGTTCCAGGATAGTCACCTATCAGTTTCAGCTAGTCATAAAAATTATTATACTTGGTTGTCAGTTACCCAACCCAGTATATATGGACCCAGTTCTTTGGAGAACTCAGTGTTGTCAAATGAGAGACAGTGTTAGTATCTGATGTTTCCAACTTACGTTCATTTACTTACTTACTTATTTGAGACAGGGTCTCACGTAGCCCAAGATGGACTACTACTTGGCCAAGAATCACAATTTTGGATTTCCTTGCTTCCACTTCCAGCATTCTAAGATCATAGATAACCAACCCCATAACCAGTTTTCTATGCAATTCTGGGCTCAATCCTAGGACTTCATGTACTTAGGATAATACTTACTAACTGCGCAGCATCCCAGACAGTGTGCTGTTTTTATTTATTACCGAATTTAACAACCATCAGTGCTGGTGGACTGCTGCAAGGTTGGATCTGGGTCTATGACATATAGTTTTTAACTTGGCTTTTAAAAGCAGATCTTTCAACAACAGCTTTCCCAGTCATTTGTTTGTTTCTTGATTCACAGAACTATGAGACCTGAGGCAGATCCCAGAGCAGGGATTAGCTTGCTTGGTATCACAGGTAGTTCATCACATTAAGAATCTGCCTAAAACATACCTGCAAAATCTTCACCTAGTATATAGGATCAATGGCTTCTTTTTTTGTTTTTTAAGACAGGATCTCTCTAGGTAGCCTTGGCTATCCTGGAACTCACCATGTAGAGAAAACTGGCCTCAAATCATAGAGATCCACCTGCCTCTGCCCCTCAAGTACTGAAATTAAGTGCATGTGTAAACACACCGAACTCAATGGCATCTTTCTTACTTTCAGGTTCTTCTCGAATAAGTATTCTTTCCTTGTCTCCTTCTTTCCAACCTGTCTTGGAAAAGGTCATGAGAGGAAAAGAAGAAAGTTTCAGAATGTTGAATACTCGTACCTCAGAGGGAGCTTTCATTTCTTTTAAGTATTAGACCTCCTAAGAAATGTCCCATGAAACTTTAGAGGGATATGAAGGAAATTGTGGGGTAGGCCCCTCAAAAGGAGATACTTCAATTCTATCGTGGTGTAATATGCATATCTTATAATTAGCATTAATGACATTTACTATATCCTAATGTTTTATATGTGTCACCATTAAATATCTCTAGAACATATTAATACCCTCAAATTAAACTGTGTTATGAAGAAATCAAATCTCCAGATGCCCATCCCACATCCCCTGGCAATAACTACATCCCTTTCTGTAGCTACAGAGTTACTCTTTCTGGTTATTTCATATTTGTGATTCACAGAATAGGTGACCTATTAGCACTGCCTCCCTTCACTTAGTATCAGCTTGTCAAAATCCATCCATGTTGTAGCATGCGTCAACACATCATTATTTTTATGCCTGAATTGTGTGAGAACATGGGCACATGTATATGTGTGCTGAATTGTGCATAGACTTCCATCAACTGATGGATCGTTGGGTTGTTTCCAACTTTTGTATCACATGAATAGTGTTGCTTTCAATGGTTGTGTACATTTTTGTTTCAAATGCTCATCTTTGTTTCTGTTTAGAGGACATGGAGGAGTAGGAGTAGAATTGTTGGGTAATATAATAACTGTTTGACTTACTGAGGAATCACCAAGATTAATGATTTTTTAAAAATTTCTTGCCTGGTATATGATATGATTATGTGTTCAAGGGAGGGTAAAAGATTGAAGTAGCTCAAATGATAGAAGAATCTTCATGAAGTGTAAAGTACCAGTCCCAGAATGGTCCTCCTTTAAGGCAGTGGTTCTCAACCTTCCTAATGCTGGAACCCTTTAATACAGTTCCTCATGTTATAATGACCTCAAACCATAAAATTTACTACTTCCTAACTCTAATATTTCTACTGTTATGAATCATAATGTGAATATCTTCTATGCCAGGTATCTGATATGTGACCCTGTTTCTCATTCTACCCCCAAAGAGGTCATGACCCACAGGTTGAGAACCACTGCTCTAGGTACCAAACAGTGAGATTCTGTGATGTGACCTGTAGCTGATCCTGGTGGCACAAGACTGGAATCCCAATTATACAGAAGCAAGAGGATTGTAAGCTGGAGCTTTGCCTGGGCTACATAGTGTTTCAAAAGGAAAAGAAAGTCAAAGGAGGGCTAGGTCTTATACCACAGTGTGAGAGTACTTGCACAGCATACATGAGATCCTGCTTTCAATCTCCTGATCATAAAACTAGAAAATAAATAAATAGATAGATAGATAGATAGATAAATAAATAAATGAAATATAGGAAGGAAGGAAGAAGGGAGGGAAGGAAGGAAGGAAGGGAAGAAGGGAGGAAGGAAAGGAACAAAAGCATGTTACTTTTCACTGCAGAAATCAGTCAATCAGTAGTGTTGGCATCATTGACCAAGATCTAAGGAATAGTTTCCAAATGCTAGGTAAGTTTTGAGCCTAGCCATACAGAACACAAGCTTTTGCAGTCGTACTCTGCGTTGCACTTTGTCTTCTTTCCCACTAAGAGTAACTCAGATGACCTTGTGCAGTGAAAATAAACCCATCTATTTCCAATTCACTCTACTCCATTCCCAGTGAAATAGCCCACTCTACAGCTCACGCCAATTTGCTCAAAATCACAGTGCTTTTAGCAGTGTATCTCAAATGCTTCTTAAGTTAATTCTTCTCTGCCTGTTTGCAATGTGCATATGTTCAGCCTTCTTTAGACATAAACATGCATTTGGGCATTGGAGGATCGAACATGTTTGGAGGTCAGAGGGTAAGTTTTGGAGTTGGTTCTTGCCTTCCAGGTTTTTTGAGGCAGGCCCTCTCTTGCTTCTGCTTCTGGGCTGAATATTGTAAGATTCCAGGTAGTTCTTCTGCCTCCACCACCCGTCTCATCCTAGGAGTACTGGGATTAAAGATGTTCACTACCATATCCAGGTTTAAAGAGTCCCAGGGAGCTGAGTTCAGGATGTCATGATTGCATGGTGAGCACTTTTGCCAACTGAACCATTTCTTTGGCCCACATAAACATGCACTTTAAAGGAGAACCACATATTAATAAAACATCCTGCCAACGGCATATATTCTCTTATGAATTGTCTAAGGATATTTGATATTCATTATTCATTCTCAACTTTTGTAGGATAAAGGGTTTCTAAGCCAATACCTTCTAAATATTTGGTTGAAACAGACTGAAATAGCTTGGATTATTTTCTGAGTAAAGTCAGATTGATTTGGTAATGTACTATTTTAGGGGCACAAATATTTGGATAGGTTTGATTCTTAGAACCTAAGAAAAATTCCAATTTATTTTAAATTAACCTATTACCTAACTTGACTGTTTTAGGGTAAAACTAGGCATTCTGTGTGAACATTCAAGAAATAGAGATGTTGTGGTTTTCCCCAAAGATTAAGCCACTGTTTATTCAACCATTTCTTAACAAATTCTCAGGAATTCAAGGAAAATACTGTGGGGAGAGAAACCACTTGTAGGTGTGAAGTATCTTAGGCTTTTAATATATCTAAAATTAAATAGCAAAGGTGTTATATTCTGTTTAGCAATAATAGTCACACAGAGAAAGGGCTTATCTTTTCATGTAACATGGGTATGATGAAAATGATTGGCACTTGTTTAATTACCTGCAACACCCTACATTCTATGCCTGCAGAAGAGAGATGTGCTTACACCAGTGTTTCTCAACCTTCATAATGTGTGAGCCTTTAATACAGTTTCTCATGTTGTGATGACCCCCAGTGATAAAATTCTTCTTCTTCCTGCTTCATAATTTTAATATAAATAATTTTGGAGATACAGGTTGGCCAAAGGGGTCACATCCTACAAATTGAGAAGCACTGGCTTAAGCACTGGCTAACTTCTATTTTCACATCATTTTCTTGTATTCTGTGCCTACTGGTGCGTGCCTATGAGTTGTGACCTTTCCACGCCTAATTTGCTTCTTAATTGTGCGTGGTTTTATAAAGCCCATAAAATAGCACTTATAGGCATACTGTTGCAAGACAGCCCTTTTCAGGAAAGAAGAGTAAGATTTATTTCCAGATGTTTGTACTGAACGTTTTCTTCTTAATTCCTTTTGCCCTCCCACCCCCATTTCATTGTGATGATTAATGGTGTGCAGTGCTCCCTAGCAAGAATTCATCAGTTGATTCCTTCCACCTAGTGAATCCACACTTCTCAGGTCTTAACTTGAAACCGAACCAAAGTCTGCTTTGCATAATTATCCTATGAGACTATCTATAATCAAATAACGCAGTGTGCCCATGCCTAAGCAGGATGAACTTTCAGCTGGTATTTGCCATTGGGGTACAAACAAGCTATTAATTTCCAAGAGTTTAAGCCCTCTTGAAGATATTTTTTCCTAGTTTTCTTTTTCAATTTCAGGGAAAAAAGGTAATTTCGGGAAATCAAAAGTAAATGGAGCTTTTAATATGCTACGCTCTTCCCGATCTTGAAAACATGCTAATTATCAACATCACATGTAGACTCTTGCATTAAAATATTTTGAGAAGCTTTTAGAGTAGCCTTTCCCATATGGATTGAAAAGGCCCATTATTATTTTGTGCAAATCTAAAGCCCCAAATGAGCCTTGTGTTTTTAGCTCTGATTCATAATCTGTTTCTTCTACCTAGATAAGGCAAAGTTGACTTCCCCAACTTGAATTGGATCTAAAATTTATTCATGTGGGGCAGAACATCTCTGGGACTCTCTGTAACAACCCATGAAATATTTTTAAATTGAATTTTACAGCTGGACTAAGAAAGTTTGACTGAATTGCCGTTGAATTTACTGAGGAATTTTACCCACCAGCTGTAAATCATATACTACCAGGGATTGAAGAAAAAAGGGAGAGAGAATACATGATTTAACCCCTAAGGAGTTCACGTTTTAGTAATATTTTAGTAGTATTAAAGCAACTGCAATGGTCATTGATAAATGGTCAGGATAAATATTAAAGGAAAGCTCTAATTTAGTTGCATTTCATTCAGTGACCTTTTTAGTTCAAAACATTGGGGAAAATTGCAATGGTTTAATCTCCCTGAAACATTTGTGCTCATGTTAGGGCTTTAAGATCAAGTAAAGAAGGAAAAAAAGTGTCCATCCAACTTGGAACAAATGGACAGGAAATAATGTTAAATATCTCCTTAATAATCATTTGGAGAAGCATGACCCGTCATGGTTTCCTGTATATTGTAGACCTGAGGTCAGGAAATCACAGTTCACTGTCTACATCTAGTCATGTCTTTTCTAAACGAAGTTTTGGTGTCACCTTCACTTTGCTAAGAGTTGGACCCAGGAACTCATATCTGCTAAGGTTTACCACTGAGCATATCTCCTGTGGAATATTGATTGATTGATTGGTTGGTTGGTTGGTTGGTTGATTGATTTTGCATTTTTATGTTTTTTCTTTATTCTTTTAGAATGTGTTTTTGTCATAGTCACACCCTCCCTCAGAGAAACTGAGAATCACCCTCATTACCTACCAACTTTGTGTTTCCCTACCCTGGTTTTGTTTGTTTGCATCCATGAAGTCCAGTTTATGCTGTCTATATAATTTTTGGATATGTGGTTTTCCACTGGCGTGTGGTCAATTTACCATGGGTTACGTTCTTAGAAAACTGACTTTCCCTCTCACAGAAACTATAAATTCTCAGTACCTCCTCACCTAGGGGTAAGGATTCAGGTCTATCTCCACTCTCCATGCTGGAATTTGGTCAGGCTTGAACTTGCCCTTGTCTTGTGCATGTTGTCATAGTAGTTATGAGTTCATATGTACAGCTGCTGTTCTGTTGCATCTGGAAGACATTATTTCCTTGTAGTCATCAACCACCTCTGGCTCTTACAGTATTTACTCTCCCACATCCCCTTTCTACACTTACACAGCAATCCCTGTGTTTTGGATGGAGGGGATATGATCTAGCTGTCCCATTTAAAGCTGAGGATTCCATAGTCTTTTATTCTCTGCCCCTTGGCCAGTCTTGAATCTCTCTCTTTATCACCATCTACCTGAAATAGACAACACTGTGGTAAGGGTTGAGAGGTGCATCAATGTACGAATATGATAATAAGGCATTAGACTTCAACTTAATAGTATGTATACTTAGCAGAATAATAGTATGTTCTCTCCTATGGTCAGTGGCCTGTCTAGCTACAGATTAATGGGAAGTATTTTCATTCTTGTGCTAGGGTGTATACTACCGGACCCAGGAACAGTAGATTTCAGTGGTTTGCTTTAGAGGCATGTTTAGGCAACCACATCCTAAAATGTGCCCAGCTTTATCTTATAACACCCATTCATTAAGTGACTACAGAATAGTGTTTCCAGGTTTCCTGGGGGTGAGAATCTGAGTCTCCTGCTGTCCTAGAAATTCCTGCTTCAAAATACCAAAGAAGAAAAACAAAAGAGTCATGACATTAGAAGGGGGACTAGGTGGGAATCAAAGGACTAGCAACAGGAGTGAAGAGGGTCCATGAAAGCCTCAGAGGTGGTGAATGTGGTCCAAATACAGTCTACACATGTGTGAAGATGTTGCTGAAGCCTATTATTATGGATGCTCCTAATGCATGTATGTGTGTGGTTATGAGGGAAGGACTGTGGGTAGATACCAAGAAACTAGAGAAAGAAGCAAAGGGGGAGGGGGTCTTAAAGAGAGAGGTGTGAGGAGGATAATAGAATACATGTGAGTCAGGCATGCTGCTTTACACCATCAATCCTAGCACTTTGGAGGCAGAGACACGTTTTCTAAGTATGAGTTTGAGGCTAGTCTTGTCTATATAGTATGCTCCAGGTCAACAGGTTTCTTTTTAACTGTGTGACCATTTCCATCTTCCTTATAACTATTTTCAATATAAAATCAAATGGTAATTTGCTAAAAGATGAATTAAAAGCCAAATAGCTATATATAGTTCATGGTGTTCAAGTAACCTGGAAAAATTTACACTGTGATCAACCAAGCAACCACCCTTAGTAGCCCAAAATGACTCAGTGATTAAGCCACTGTTGTACAGGTTGTCAAGTGGATTTGATTGGAGCTTCTTTAAGTTGTATGTAAATTTCCATGCAGAAAGTAACCCCTCAAAGTTTCTGTGAAGGCCCTTATTACAGTGAAGGTTTGTCCCATGCCATAGAGAAAGGAAGGCCATGTAGAAAGCAAGAATTTGGTTGTGAGCCTAGCCTTTAACGGCTGAGCCATCTCAATTACTCTTATACCTAAACCACACAAAGACCCAACAAAGAAAGAGAACTTCAGACCAATTTCCCTTATGAATATCGACGCAAAAATACTCAATAAAATTCTGGCAAACCGAATCCAAGAGCACATCAAAACAATCATCCACCATGATCAAGTAGGCTTCATCCCAGGCATGCAGGGATGGTTTAATATACGGAAAACCATCAACGTGATCCATTATATAAACAAACTGAAAGAACAAAACCACATGATCATTTCATTAGATGCTGAGAAAGCATTTGACAAAATTCAACACCCCTTCATGATAAAAGTCCTGGAAAGAATAGGAATTCAAGGCCCATACCTAAACATAGTAAAAGCCATATACAGCAAACCACTTGCTAACATTAAACTAAATGGAGAGAAACTTGAAGCAATCCCACTAAAATCAGGGACTAGACAAGGCTGCCCACTCTCTCCCTACTTATTCAATATAGTTCTTGAAGTTCTAGCCAGAGCAATCAGACAACAAAAGGAGATCAAGGGGATACAGATCGGAAAAGAAGAGGTCAAAATATCACTATTTGCAGATGACATGATAGTATATTTAAGTGATCCCAAAAGTTCCACCAGAGAACTACTAAAGCTGATAAACAACTTCAGCAAAGTGGCTGGGTATAAAATTAACTCAAATAAATCGGTTGCCTTCCTCTATACAAAAGAGAAACAAGCCGAGAAAGAAATTAGGGAAACGACACCCTTCATAATAGACCCAAATAATATAAAGTACCTCGGTGTGACTTTAACCAAGCAAGTAAAAGATCTGTACAATAAGAACTTCAAGACACTGAGGAAAGAAATTGAAGAAGACCTCAGAAGATGGAAAGATCTCCCATGCTCATGGATAGGCAGGATTAATGTAGTAAAAATGGCCATTTTACCAAAAGCAATCTACAGATTCAATGCAATCCCCATCAAAATACCAATCCAATTCTTCAAAGAGTTAGACAGAACAATTTGCAAATTCATCTGGAATAACAAAAAACCCAGGATAGCTAAAGCTATCCTCAACAATAAAAGGACTTCAGGGGGAATCACTATCCCTGAACTCAAGCAGTATTACAGAGCAATAGTGATAAAAACTGCATGGTATTGGTACAGAGACAGACAGATAGACCAATGGAATAGAATTGAAGACCCAGAAATGAACCCACACACCTATGGTCACTTGATTTTTGACAAAGGAGCCAAAACCATCCAATGGAAAAAGGATAGCATTTTCAGCAAATGGTGCTGGTTCAACTGGAGGGCAACATGTAGAAGAATGCAGATCGATCCATGCTTATCACCCTGTACAAAGCTTAAATCCAAGTGGATCAAGGACCTCCACATCAAACCAGACACACTCAAACTAATAGAAGAAAAACTAGGGAAGCATCTGGAACACATGGGCACTGGAAAAAATTTCCTGAACAAAACACCAATGGCTTATGCTCTAAGATCAAGAATCGACAAATGGGATCTCATAAAACTGCAAAGCTTCTGTAAGGCAAAGGACACTGTGGTTAGGACAAAACGGCAACCAACAGATTGGGAAAAAGATCTTTACCAATCCTACAACAGATAGAGGCCTTATATCCAAAATATACAAAGAACTCAAGAAGTTAGACCGCAGGGAAACAAATAACCCTATTAAAAATGGGGTTCAGAGCTAAACAAAGAATTCACAGCTGAGGAATGCCGAATGGCTGAGAAACACCTAAAGAAATGTTCAACATCTTTAGTCATAAGGGAAATGCAAATCAAAACAACCCTGAGATTTCACCTCACACCAGTGAGAATGGCTAAGATCAAAAACTCAGGTGACAGCAGATGCTGGCGAGGATGTGGAGAAAGAGGAACACTCCTCCATTGTTGGTGGGATTGCAGACTAGTACAACCATTCTGGAAATCAGTCTGGAGGTTCCTCAGAAAATTGGACATTGAACTGCCTGAGAATCCAGCTATACCTCTCTTGGGCATATACCCAAAAGATGCCCCAACATATAAAAAAGACACGTGCGCCACTATGTTCATCGCAGCCTTATTTATAATAGCCAGAAGCTGGAAAGAACCCAGATGCCCTTCAACAGAGGAATGGATACAGAAAATGTGGTACATCTACACAATGGAATATTACTCAGCTATCAAAAACTGGATTTTTCTGTATGCATGTATTTATTTATTTGTTTGTTTGTTTATTTATTTATTGTGTGTGTGTGTGTGTGTGTGTGTGTGTGTGTGTGTGTGTGTGTGTGTGTAGGCATTGCAGAGGCCAAAGTGGGTCTTATATCCCCTGTAACTGCAGTTTCCGACAACTGTGTGCTGCCCAATGTGGATATAGAGAATGAACTCAGGTCCTCTGGAAGAGCAGTTTATGCTCTTAACTGATGAACTATCTTCCCCTGCCTTGTTTTAAGACCAGATCTCGTGTAACAGAGGTCAACTCTCTATGATAACTGACAATGACCTTGGAGCCCTGATCCTACTGTCCCCACTACACAAGTGCTGGCATTCGAGGTAGGTATCACCATGGCCATTATGCATCACCATGCAGTGCTGGCAAATCAAACTCAGAGTTTCCTACACACTAGGCCATCTATCTACTGAGTAAGATGTGTAGCCTGTTTCTGAGCACTTTTCTTCCATTTTACTCTTTATCAATTTCTTTGAAAGAATGTCTTGCTCCATCGTGTAGTGGTTTGTGGGGACACCTTTCACTGTCATGGAAAGCTTTCCAGTATCCAGCTATGTTTCTCCCTTCCACAGTGCTTTCTATTATAAATGATAGCAAGAATGATACCCAGTCAGCAGGTTCACTTTGAAGATAAAATAGGGTTTTCATTTTAAGTATAAATGACAACACCTCTTATTGTTCATAGGAGCTGCTACCTCAGGCCCAACCTCAGTGCATTGTCAAACAAATATGACCATAATGTTACATAAAATAAGTACGTAATGTTGTTGCTGCTGTTGTTATACTGGAGACTGAAGCTAGAGTCTTACACATGCTAAGCTAGACCCCAACATCAAGAAATGTAAGTAGTTGATGAAATTGAAAAAACATTTGTCTGTCGAGGTAATAGGAATAACATTGTAATATTTTTTTTAAATAAAGTGAAGAGGTAGGGATTGTAAATATAGCTCAGTGATAGAGTCCTTGCCTAAAATACAGGAGGCCCTGGTGACACATCAGCAGAACAAGAGAGAGAGAGAGAGAGAGGAGTGAAGAGGGAGCAGGCAAAATCTCTCTACATTTTTATTTTGAGTCTTTAGTTTGTTTTTCCCATGGATTATATGGCCCAGAAAATAAGTGTCATACTAATAAAAGTTGAAAGTAGTTTTCAGCCCTTAAATTGAATTAAATGGGTACTATTGTGACAAGCTAATTAGACATCCATAAAATTGCTAAATATATGTCACGGGAAAATGCCTATGTTCCATATTTTGTTAAACATCAATTATGCTCATAAGAAATCTGCATCGAGTAAAATGGATACTGGTGACACATGTTAATTATTCTGCAAAAATAATTGAGCGCTTTAAAAATTTCAATATGCTATTAAGCATTCATGGCCTCTGAAAGTTTGAACTATTTTGAGCTTATCCAAATGACTCTAACAATACAAAATGAAGTAAAAATTTCCTTAAAGGTCTCTTAATAAATCAAAACACAAATTGTTATACATAAGAGTCCATTAAAAGAAACAACCGGTGCATTGGTCTGGATTCCAGGATATTCAGGAAGAAATTGTCTCAGGGCTCAGCCCTAGCCTGTGAAAGAGAAGGCACAACAAAGTAAATTTAGACAATGGAAAGCTGTCGTCTTTGTCTGTGCCTCATCAGCTCTGAGCAGAGCAACGGAGGAACTGTGAAAAATGTGCCTTTAATCTCTAATCTATATGCTTTCCAACGAGCTTGATGCATGCTAATGTAATGGCAAATGTGAATTCATCAAGTTGTTTATCAAAAGAAATTGCTGTCGCAGCCCTGTAAAGCCTTCTTGATGTTAACTCAGAGCCTCCTGAAAGTTCCCAGGAAATTAAGATGATACACCAAAGGCCAGATCTCTTGCCAGCTGTGCAGTGAGAATAACTGAAAATTATGGCCACTGATAATCTATTTTATCTGCCGAGTTCCTGGCCTGGATGTTTTTCACTGGGCTAGTAGGTTTCAAAATGGGTCACTGAACTCTGCACAGAAACTTCCAGAATGCCTATTAAAAACAGTGATTCTTGCAAAGGACCCAGGCTCCCTCACAACTGATAACCACTGTAACTCCAGTTCCAGGGGCTCTGACACGCTCCATGACGTCCAAGAGTACTGCATACACACGGTACACAGATACACATTCAGACAAAACACCCATACACATAAAATACAAACAAGTAGATCTGTTTAATTTTTTTAAGGTATTATGGCTGTGAGTGCTAGATTGAGTTAATAACGAATTTAAGTATGACTCCGGCTATCACATAAGCTGTAGCTATAAAATGAAATTTTTTTAAAACAAACAGCATGAAGGTAAATATTATGGACAATAGCACAACATTGTTGAACTTGAACTACAGCGCTTCTTGTATTTTGAAATAGAGCTCAGTGGTGTAAAATTCATCATAGTAAAAACAAAAATCCTCACTTGTCACTCTTCCTTATTATCCTCTGCTCACTACTAACACAGAGTACTCACTGACTGAATGAAACTGGACTCATTAAATCCTCCAGTTTCTTTCCATACATTTCCTCCTTGACTACCAGCACCTCAGAATGGTTGGTTTTGTTTTGTTTGTTTCATGTTGCTTTGTTTTTTGCTGTTGTTATTTGTGTGTGTGTGTGTGTGTGTGTGTGTGTGTGTGTGTGTGTGTGTGTGTGTGTATGTGCGTGCGCGCGCGCGCGCGCGCTGGAGCTAGAATCCATGGCCTGCTTCATGTCTGCTAGGTATATTCACCACTGTCCTAGTCTCTCGGCTGTAATGCTAGATTCTCTGTTAAGTGTCATGAAAAGACAATCAACCAATGGCTCTATATTCAAGCTTTAGGATAGAAGCTTGTGTTTACAGCTGAATGCTTTTCTAACATGAATGTGCTGGTTTATCCCCCAGGAGCAGTTCTAATAGTGAACTGTGAAATGTTCTACAGCATCCGCTAGAATGCAGTTCACACTAACACTTCAATAAATAACACCCTTTATACTGAGGATTACCAAACAGAACACAGAAACCTTAAAGGTTTATCTGTTGCTTTTTTTTTCTTTGCATTTTTTATTTACATGTTAAATGTTCTCCCATTTCCTGGTTTCCCCTCCAGAAACCTGCTATGCTCCCCCATGCTTCTATGAGGGTGCTCCCTCACACACCCACCCCCTCCCTCCCACCACCTTCAGAAGTGAATACCCAAAGACTTGAGGCGAGTGGACTATTGTTTTGCTAAGGTTTACTGAGACATAGGCAGCCCGTAGAAGTGTGACTGAACAAACGGGGCTGTGATCTAATACAGCAGATGAGGTGAAGATAGTCAGCAAGCCGGATGTGGTTTACTTCTCTTCTGTCTCTCTGTATAGCATTCCTCACACCGCGCTAAGTGTAGGGCTCCTTAGGGAATGAGCTTTCTATGACCTACTATCAGACTCAACAGCTCAGAGAACTTCTCTAGGTTTTTTATATTTATTTAATTTTACTTTATGTGTATGAGTGCTTTGCCTAGATACAGGCTATGTGCACTATGTATGTGCAAGAATCTGGGGCGCTCAGAAGAGGTGTTAGATCTGTCTCCACATGTGGATCCTGGGAACTGAACCTGGATCCTCTTGGCTCTAGCTCCTTGGAGAATTTCTTCCTGCTCACCTCTTTCACAGTTACAAAAGTTTAGTGTGCTATTTTGAGCTTTTCTGGCTGGCTTTAGGGGAGATGAATTCCAGTCTATGTGACAGGCATGGAGGTGGATTGAGAAGAATGGAAGGAAAACAAGGGTAGAAGTAGAGTATGATTTTGAGGCCCTTCCCACGTCCTTCATTTTGAACTATGTTGAAAGCTGTAGCAGCACACAGTGGGGTACCCCAGCACTTCAGGATCATGTGTCTTTGAATCTGGTAATGTGAGATGAGGTTAAGAGCTAGCAACTCTGCTGGGTGTCTCAAGGAACCCAAAGGCATGACTTGGTTAGTATTGCGTCCTTCACATTAGCATGCCGTTAGCATAAAGGTCTTCTCTTAAACACATTGAACTGAACTCAATTAGTATAATTGATTATTAGACTAGTTGTTGGGATTTTGCAGCTTTAGGGAAACTGACAAACATCTTGCCCTTTCAGATCCTACAATTAGACTCACAAGTGACAGTCAATAAGCATGTCCCAGGCTCCAAATTCATCGTCTATAGCGATGGCAAAAATCTTTAGGGGTAGATGAACTAACTGTTGATAAAATACTAATTGTGAAAATGGTTTTCAGTAGCGATATTGGCAAATAGAATTGAGCCTGTGAGAGATAAATTTGATCATGAATTAATGGAACCAATCTAAACGTTAATTTATATAAACCCTAATAGATCTTTGATTTACTGCATCTCATTTTCTAAAGCTAGAAGCATGAATCGGAAAAAAATGTGTAGGCCTAGGTTCTTTATAAAGCCTGTATCCTTTGAACTTTATTCCTAAAAATAACTCATATTGTAAACAATTCATAATATGTGCTTTTGAGTCAATAGTAACGAACTCCATTAGCTTTACTTTCTGAAAAATTCACTATTTTCTCATATAACGTGGAGAAACATGGTTTTACGGTTTTACCTTATTCTTCATCATCATTTTCATTTTATTATGCACTGGATCCCAGTCAAGTGGTCATTTTCAGTGTCTGGGATGTCTACTGAGTCTGTGTCCCACTTACACAAAGATAACTATACTGAAAAGATACGGGTCAGCATTCTGACATGATCATAGCTATTATTCTCTCTCCTAGCCTCTGCCATGGGCAGTACCCTGCCAGGACCAGTTTTCTAAACACCACTTCTACTCTCTCTTTATAACTGTTTTTGCTCCTTTCTTGAATTGGGAGGCCATTCTTTCCTCCTCCCATGTGCATCTCTAGGGTTTTTCTGACCCCCATTTGTTATCCTTGTCCCCAGGAATCATATTGACTTCAACTTATTCTTGAATACTGATACCTCTGCTCCCCTACTGGGCTGGAATTTCTTTGAGGACAGCAAGTGAATACTGAATGGCACTATATTCATAGAGGCAGAAAATAGTAAGTTGGTGTTCACTTGAGCTTTCCCAAGGGCTAGAAATATACCTGAGCAGTAGGGGACCCGGAAAACATGATCAAGGCTAGTTTCTTTTCCCAGCACTGTTATGTCAAAGACTGGAGGAGAGGAAGAGCAGGAGGGGATGCAATTCTCTGGGTGAAGAAATGGATGCATGAATAAATGATAAATAGCCTGAAGAGAATTCTCTCAAGGCCCTTTTCTCTTCTTGCCATTCTCTCGGGATGTCTTGCTGCCTGCAGACAACCTCTCCTCTAAGTCTTTGACAATGTTTAGATCCTGGCTCCAGTGTCCTATGGAAGTCTCCCGTCCCACATTTTAAAAAGTACTTTCCTTCGACCACACTATGCTGATGTAGCTTTCTCTCAAAATCAAAACATGGGTGTAATGATAATAACTTGTAATCCCAACATTCACGAGGCTGAGACAGGAGGATCCAAAGTTTAAGGTCAGCATAGCTCCATTGCAAGACACTTTTCCAAACATTATGATCCCCTAAAATTCCTGGTGTAGTTCTATGTTTAGTTTATTTTTATTGTCTCAGTCCTTCTACCAGAGTAGAGGTTGTCACATTTTTTCCTGTAAAGTCCAAGTTAGTAAATATTTTAGGTTTCTAGGTCTACAAGAGCTTTGTTACAACCACTGAGCTCTACCAGTCTAACTTGAAAGCTGATGAAATTCCCCAACAAGTGCAAAGATCTAAATTCCAATAAATCTTTATTTCAAGGTCAGATTTGGTCTATGGGCTTTTACTTACTGACCTCTACATGAGAATATAAGCTTATTAGTCTATCTAAATAGCAGCTACATGTTAGCCACCAGACACAAAGAAAGCTTTTTATTAAATTGTTGTTGAATAAATAGTAGAGGAGTTTGATCCACTATAACAAAAGAGACCGATTTGAACATAATCTGAAAAGCCAATTTCTGCCAAATCAAGTGAAAACAGTACACAAAATCCTTCAAATAAGAATCTCAGTTCTTCTGAAGTGTGATGTTCATCCATGTCTGAAATGTTGCGATGCTCTCACTCTTGTAAACTATACGGTCAGTCTATTCCGTTTTCTGTGAGGGTAATACTTTAACAATAAAAGTTTGTGGTGAAATGTTTGACAAAGAGACAGAGTAATGTCTACATTTAGATTAAAAGAAATCTCTTTCATTTCAATGAGACAAAGGCACACAAATTTCACAGTGGCCAATGTTGAAACATATTTTCAGTGTTTTAAAAGGTCCCCATATGTCTGGACTGGAGAGATAGCTCAGAGAATAGAGTGCTTGCTATGCAAACATGAAACCCTAAATTCTGATGCTCAGGACACAGGGGCAAAAATGGATGTGGTGTTGCACACTGTAATCCTAGCACTGGGGGAGTAGGGAGGGCAGAGCTGGGGTTAAGTTAGGGATGGGGATGTGGAACCAGAAGTTTTCAAGAGAGCCAGCCTAGCTGAATTATGGACCAAAGAGAAACCTTGTCTCAAAAAATTAGGTGGAAAATATTAGAAGACACAATACCATTAACCTCTGGATTCCACATCTACAGACATTGCCTGGACACACAAATGTACATATTATTACACAAGAGAAACAATAATAAAAACAACTGGGGTCAATATAGGGAAGTGCCCTAACCATAAAGGAGGACATATTTTATAGGGATGGGGTGTTATTTGTTTGGTTGGTTACTTGGTTGGTTTGGTTTGGTTTTATGACTGGTTTGTGTATACAAATATGATTGACTTATTATAAACTATTTAAATATGTAAAGAGAGTGCTAGTTTCTATGGAAAAGTATTTTTTGCTATTGCAATGAGAATCAGGAAAGAAGCCAGAGTTAAAAGCCAGAGCAAGGGAGCTATTCCTTGGGTGCTGTGAGGTGGCAGAGTTGGTTTTATGGGATCTACTAAGTTGTTTCATAAAGGGAGATGAATGGTGAATGCCTTGACCAGAGTCTTGACACACACACACACACACACACACACACACACACACACACACACACACACAAAGTGTTAGCCTCAACAAGGAAGACAATATGTTACTCTGGAGTACCAGAGACTAATGCAGCTAAAACATGTTAGCATCACAAAGCCTCAAGGAGCAATGAAAGGAAATAGTTGGAGCAAATGTACAGAATCAAGATCAAGAAAGAGGTATCATACCCCAATCTTTCTCTTTCCACCCCAAATTTTCTATGCTAGAACTTCCCAAAATTTGAATCTAATGGGAATCCAGATAAAGCCAGCTTTACTTTATGGTAAACTTCAAGGGCAGAGAGAGACAGAAGGACCTGGACATGGATCTTGAATAGTAGGTGAAGTTAATTTCACAGGCACAGGAATTACAACAAAGGAAACACAAGCAAAGGACAATGAAGTTATTAACATAACATCAGGTTTAGGAAGAGTAAATTCCCTATATAAGGACTAAAAATAATGCTTTTAATGCAGAAAAGTCTGAGAGGGAATTCATTTATGTAAGCTTTACTTATTCACCCATTGTTTATTTTTTTTAAACTCTCTTACTCTGTGCCCCAGGCTGGCCCCAAATTCACAGCAATTTTTCTGCCTTAGCTTCCTAAGTCCTGAGATTACAAGCATAAGCCACCATGCATAGCTAAGAAAATTAAAATAAGTTCCAACAGATATATTACCTTTACTCTGGGATGTCTTATCAGCTGCCTTTCTCTTCTTTTAGAAGCATTTAGTTATCAAAATGGGGCATTAACCAGTTAATCACTTTTTAAAAAAATCATGTAAAGATTATAAAATGGGGGCATTTTATAAAAATGTGGCCAGGTAACTCTTTAAAAATCTCTGATTAAAATTGAGACATGTCACTGTGTCACATATTCCTCTATGTTGCATTTGCTAGCACCACAGTGTTATAAGTATAAAACAATTATATCATTTTTTCAGAGAAAGTAAGTATACCATAGGAGACATAATACCTTGGCATGGTAATAAAACTTATTCTTCTTTACCCACCCCTTCCCCATGATTGCCCTAAAATGTGGCTAGAACTCAGTTTGCAGCACCTGAAGAGATTATTTTAATTGGTTTGAGAAAGGCTTTGTTCCTTATTACAAAGTTTCAAGGTTTTGCTTGAGAAAGTCTTTGCTCTTTATTAAGTTTTTTTTTTGTTCAAAAACCGTATTTTCCTGCAGGTTAAAAGAGAGAGAGAGAGAGAAAGAGATAATCAATCAAGAAGAAAAAGTCTGTCCAGCCATGCAGCACTTCATGCTCTGTGAGCAACAGATGTTGACACTTCAGAAATATTTGGGGTGATTGGAATTTTTAACCCCCAAAGGGCTCAATCTGTTGGAGCCCTGAGCAAAGAGCTTGTGTAAGAACCATCAGTCTGTCCCTTTGCCACTCAAACCTGGGGCCATTCCATTTCGTTTTGCTTGCCAGGGCATGATGAGAGAAGCCATGGAAATGTATCATTTCCCATCAGATTCTACCCTCATTTTTTAAGTTCCTAAAATTGCCACTAAAGTGGAATGTGAAGGCTGGGCCTTTCAAGAGCAATAGTGATCTTTTTAAGATGGATGACTTTGCCCACAGTGAGCATGGAAGTCAACCATAGAGCTTGCACCATGAGTCAGGAACCCTCTGGAGTATACAGAACAAAAGCTCCATCTAATGAGCTTTTAAACCTTTACTGGTAAAATACATTATGAGTACATACAATGATGAATATATATATATATATATATATATTTAGTTACTGTTTTTATATATGCATGCATATGTATAGAATTTTTATGAGTGCCTGCTTGCATGTGTGTCTGTGCATCGTGTGCATGTCTAGTGTCCGTGGAAGCCTGAAGAAGGCAGTTGAGCCTCTAGAATTAGAGTTAGAAAGGGTAGTGAGCTACCATTTATGTGCTAAGAGTTGAACCTGGGTTCTCTAGAAGAGCAGACAATACTCTTTACCACTGAACGTCTCTCCCTCCCATATATATATATATATATATATATATATATATATATATAGTGTTATGAATATGTTGAGGTTTAAAATGTATTAAAATGAGTTTTTGAAAGGTGAATTGAACTTAGTGTGGTGGCATAGACCCATTCTACCAATACTGGAGAGGCTGAGGTAAAGAGATTTTAAGTTTGAATCCAGCTTGGACTTCATGGCAAGTCCCAGCCTCCAAATAAACTAAAGAAACAGGAACAAGAAAACAAATCAAGCAAGATAAAACTGAAAGTGAGATAGACATTTTAATCATATCATTGCTGCATTCAGTCATTTACTGTCTTAAATGACATCGAAGTGACTAGAGATGATTTTTTTTTAATCTAATGCTTCATCGCTTTACTGTAAAAAACTTAGAAGGTCTTGTGAGTGCAGCTTAATATTTTACTTGATTTGAATCAAATCATTGGAGAAAGAAAAGGAGCCACAGAAAAGTGTGAAGGGACAAGTGGACAAAGGCTGGTGCTGGTCTGCTTGCTTGGTGGCTTCGTTTCCTTCTCATCTATGCAAAGGATTGGTTGGAATTCAACTGGAAACTTCTCTGCTGCCCATCATCTATTCTCACAAACCAAATGGAAAATGTCGCCTTTTCCTGTATTTACCAAATGAATTCAGAGCCCACTGGAACGCTTCAATTGGAAGATTTTTAAGCAGGTTAGAGAAATCCATTTCCACATTTTCAAAGACTGCAGCTTCTATCTGTATATATTTGCATAATTTTCAATAAAACAATTAGACAACTGTTACTTCCAAACATCTGTTTCCCTCCATGCTTAGCACAATCCAAATTTATGTAGAAAAAAATCAAATTATTTTCTCACTCATTAAAATCTCTCTTTTTTTCTGAGAAGAACACTTTGTAAAGTTTATTGTCGGCTGGTAGCCAACAACTTCTATTGGAAGACAATAAATTTCCCTAGCCATTCTACTTGTTTGTTCCAAAAGCAACTACATTTTTGGCATGTGAGCTCCCTTAGGTTTCTCTGCTACAATAAGTTGCACCGAATTTTTTCACCAGGAACCATCTCTAAATTTACCCTGGAAGCTTCATTTTGTTATGGTCAATGCTACATCACCATGGCTGCATTGTTTTTTGTAGGGAGTGGCATGCAGGAGCCATAGATTAACCTCAGGTGTTGCTTCTCAGATGCCATCCACCTTCCTAAATGTGATAGTTTCATTCACTGACCTCAACTTCAGTATATAGGGTAAACTGAATTGCCCGTAAACCCCAGAGGTCCTCCTGTATCTGCTTCCCAAGCACCAGGACTACAAATGTGAGCCATCATCTACAACTGGTGTTTTTGTGTTTGTTTGTTTGTCTGTCATTATGCAGCTTGATCTTACAGTGATCCACTTCTGTCTATGTTTCCCTAGTGTGGATCATTTATTATGAAAGGCATGTGCTATTATGCCTGGCGTGCGTGTGTGTGTGTGTGTCTGTGTGTGTGTGTGTGTGTGTGTGTGTGTGTGTGTCTGTGTGTGTGTCTGTGTGTGTGTATGTAGTTTCCACAGAAATCAGAAGGGGGCGTTGGATCCTTTGCAGCTGGAGGAACAGGGAGTTGTGAGCCATCCAATGTAGGTGCTGAGAACCAACTCAGGGCCTGTATAAGAACAGTGAACACTTTTAACTGTTGAGCAGTCTTTCTGGCCCCACTGAACAACATTTTGATATGCACTCTTGGGATATAAGGCTGTTGTGCTTGCATAACAAGCACTTTATCTGTGGAGGCAACTTCTCAGGCTGTATTCTTTTCTTTGTTTTGAGAATAAGAACTGTCATTCTAAGAACTGTCATTTTGTAACAGACTACACAGAACATTTTTCTTACTCAGTGTTCTTTTATAATACCATAAAAAATTAGAATTTGTTTTGTTGCATTCTTTAAAAAGGGGGCTGTTCACATCTCCATGAAGAGCAGCACCACATTTGTAAACTATTTTAAAATGAACTAAACTTTGCATATTTAGTCTACCCTATTGCAAAGAAGCCCTGCTTATTCTAAAGTTTTCTGAAACTCTCCAACAAAAGTCTTTTATTTGTGATTGTAAGGTTAATCATCCTGGAATCTCCTGGCTTTCAAGGACTATGTAAGTTTCTAAGCTTTTATTCGCTAAATGCTCCTGACACATTGTGGAAATTTCACTGACAGTGGCCTGCGGAATTGATTAGCGAAGGTCAATGTCTTGGGAACCTATGAGACACACGTTCGTGAAGGCAAAAAGCATGAGGCACACTGTTATGTGCAGCGAAACCCCATTGTGTGCAGTTATTTCTATTAAAAATAACTCATCTTCAGTGGAGGAATTTGGATTGGCTCCTTTGATCCCAAGGACTGAGACTTGCACAGATTCATTTGCTTAAAATATGAGAATTGAATATAAAAACATACATGGTAAGAGAGATAGAATTCAGAAACATGAAAACAGAAATGTCCAAGTCACTGTGCCCCTTGACCTCTGGATCACCAGTAGCAAGATTTAGCTCTGGATACAGGTATGTTTAGGATTCTCGCTAGCAGGAATTCCTAAACCCCTATCATAATGTTTCTTCAAAGTATACTTACCTAGTCATTTTGCTTCTAATCTATGATTTCTCCTTTCCCTCGTGTACTGTTTCTCATTTCTTTTTTTTCCTTCCTTCTTTAATTGGATATTTTTAAATTTACACCTTAAATGTTATTCCCTTTCCCAGTTTCCCCTTCAGAAAGCCCCTACTATACCAGTAGTCCGAACTAACCCAGATCCCTGAGATCTCTCAAACACTGAGCCACCAACTAGGCAGCATACACGACCTGGTCTGAGGCCCCGACACATATACAGCAGAGGACTGCATGGTCTGGTCTCAGTGGGAGAAGATATGCCTAACTCTCTCAGAGACTTGAGGCCCCAGGGAGTGAAGAGGCCTGAGATAGGGGTGAGGAGGGGAGTTCCTCTTGGAGTCAGGACGGAGGAGGAATGGGATGAGGGACTGTGGAAAGATGGACCAGGAGGGAGGCAACGACTGGAATATAAAAAAAATGAAAGTAATAAAAAGATTTTTTTTAAAGATTCATAGCCCCTATTACCAGGAGTCTTCAGGTGCCCCCATAGCACCCTGGGGCCTCCCCATTATCACAGGTCTCTGGCACATCCTAGAGATGCCCCCACTGACTTCTGTTCTCTCTCCATTGCTCTGCTCACACCTGATCCACCCCACCCTGCTCCGCTCTAGATCCCCTCTCTTGTCCTGTTTTGTCCCTCCATCCAACATAGATATCCAGTTTATTTCCACCTCTGAGAAAGATTCAGCCATCCTTCCTTGTTCTTTAGCTGCTTTGGGTCTACGGATTGTAGTGAATGGATTCTGTACTTTCAGGCTAATATCCACTTATGAGTACATACCTGGAGTGTCATTTTGGGACTGGGTTACCTCTCTCAGGACGATATTTTCTAATTCCATCCATTTTTCTTCAAAATTTATGATGTCCTTGTTTTAAATAGCTAAATAGTATTCCATTGCACAAATGAACCACATTTTCTTTATCCATTCTTTAGCTGAGAGACATCTAGGTTGTTTTCTAGTTTCTGGATATTACAGATAAAGCTATTATTAGCATACTTGAGCAAGTGTTCTTCAAGGATTGCGGAACAGTCCAAAAGAGATATAGCTGGATCTTGAGGTAGAACAGATCCAATTTTTCTGAGAAGCCGCCCAATTGATTTCCAGAGTGTTTTCACAAGTTTGCACTCCCTCTAGGAATGTAGGAGTGTTCCCCTTGCTCCACATCTTTGCCAGCATTTGCTGTCCCTTGAAATCTGATCTTAACCATCCTAAGGAGTATAAGGTAGAATCTCAGAGTCATTTTGATTTGCATTTCCCCAATAACTAAGGACATTGAAAATGTCTTTAAATGTTTTTTACCCATTGGAGATTCCTCTTTTGAGAATTCTCTGTTTAGCTCTGTACCCTATGTTTATATTTTTAAACTAATTTATTTTTATTGGACGATTTCTTTATTTCCATTTCAAATGTTATCCCCTTTCAGTTTCCCCTCAGAAAAGCCCCTATTCCATCCCATGCCCCTGTTTCTATGAGGGTGCTCCCCCCCACCTCCTCCCTCCAGTGTTCCAACCGTGGTATTTCTGTGGAGCATCGAACCTTCACAGAACTAAGGGCCTCTCATTCCATTGATGCCTGACAAGGCCATCTTCTGCTATATATGCTGCTGGAGCCATGGGTCTTTCCATGTGTACTCTTTGGTTGGTGGTTTAGTTCCTGGGAGCTCTGGTGGGTCTGGGTGGTTGATATTGTTGTTCATCCTATAGGGTTGCCAATCCCTTCAGCGCCTTCAGTCGTTTCTCCAATTCCTCCATTGGAGACTCTGTTCTCAGTTCAATGGTTGGCTGTGAGCATCCACTTCTGTATTTGTATTTGGCAGAGTCTCTCAGGAGATAGCTACATCAGACTCCTGTCAGCATGTATTACTTTGCATCTGCAATAGTGTCTGGGTTTGGTGACTATATATGGGATGGATGGCCTTTCCTTCAGTGTCTGCTCTACATTGTCTCTGTATTTCCTCCTGTGAGTATTTTGTCCCCCCTTCTAAGAAGAACTGAAGCATGCACACTTTGTCTTCCTTCTTCTTGAGCTTCATGTTTTCTGTAAATTGTATCTTTTGTATTCCAAGCTTTTGAACTAATATCCACTTACCAGTGAGTGCATACCATGTATGTTCTTTGTGATTGGGTTACCTCACTCAGGAAGATATTTTCTAGTTCCATCCATTTGACTATGAATTCCGTGAAGTCACTGTTTTTACTAGTTGATGTAAAATCACTGTGTAAATGTACCATATTTTCTGTATCCATTCCTCTGGTGAAGGACATCTGGATTCTTTCCAGCTTCTGGCCATTATAAATAAAGTTGCTATGAACATAATGAAGCATGTGTCCTTGTTATATATTGGAGCAATTTGGGGAATATATGTCCAGGAGTGGTATAGCTGGGTCCTTAGGTAGTGCAATGTCCAACTTTCTGAGGAACCTCCAGACTGATTTCCAGAGTGGTTGTACAAGCTTGCAATCCTACCAACAAGGGAGAAGTGCTCCTCTTTCTCCACATCCTCCCTAGCATCCGTTGTGCCCTAAGGTTTTTATCTTAGACATTCTGACTGGTGTGAGGTAGAATCTCAGGGTTGTTCATAGCCTAACAAGACTGAAACACAAGAAGATGACCCTAAACCCAATCATATAAGGATGATATAATCCTTTAAAGAGGAAAATGAATAAATCCCTTAAAGAATACAGGAAAATACATTCAAATAGGTAGAGGCCTTTAAAGTGCTGTAGCAGGACTGACAATAGGCCTCCAGGGAGGCAGAGTTGTGGCAGGAGTGAAGTGCTGATCCTGGATTGCAGGTAGAGTTGTGGACCAGAAGATAGAGTTCAGAGGGGATGGGAACAACTTCAGGATTGCTGAGCTTGCTAGGGGCCCAGCAGATGAGGGGTTAGGGTGTGGGTATCTCACTTCTTTTTCCCAAATGGCAGTAGGTCTACAGGAAGGCAGGCTAAGCTGTAGCCCAGGAATGGAGTGCAGATATGGGATTCGGCATTGAATTCATGTATAATCATGTTGAAGATTCAAAATGTCTGAGGATCTTCAGCAGGGCAGAAATCCTAGTAGACACTGATGTCTTCCTTTTTCCTTGCCCACTTCTGTGATAACTCATGTAGTCTCTTGAGTTTCACTGAGTCTCCCATTTCTTTACACTTAGCCTGAGGGGCTCGCTGCCTTCTTAGGCAAAGCCCCAAATTACTACTTCTAATGTTTCTTCTCTTCACTGCAGTCTTCCACTTTATCTTCTTCTACTAAGTTGTTCATACTTTCAGGGGAAAAATGCATAGGAAGAGTGGTGTGGGACCAGCTTTTACTTTGATCTCTAGTAAAGGCATTTACCTCAAATCAGACACTGAAATGTACATATCTTCTCTTTCAGAGCTGGGAGAGAAAAATCTCAATGAGGAAAAAGAACAAAAGATGCTTTCAATATATTATTTTGTCACATTACACTAATGTTGGCATGATGAAGACCTTGTCATAGTCTTTTCTACTTCATTTTTGTGTTGTAATCTGTCAACTTTAGCAACCCACACTTAGCTTGCTTTGTCCCTTCCAATTTGCCTTTTTCTTTTTTCCAGTGCTGGAGAATTTTCAGGTTTGCTTAGCTTGGTGATTTTAGTGAAAGCTTCCATACTAAGCCCCTCCCAGACTACCTAAAGTCTGTCAGGTATGTTGGGAGTTCTGGATGAATATACTGCAGAGACAATCAGGGAATAAATTCCCCTAATCAGGATTGCTGGTTTCCTGCTCTGGTTGCTGACTACAATATATTTGTTTGTGAAATATGAGAAGAATGGGCCTAGAGAGAGAGAGGCTCCTTTTAAATGTTATTGAATGCACAGGCTGCAAGATTCTATGAGGTTTTATGCATACCCCCAATGTAGTATAACAACCCTCATAACAGGCTCACTTAGAATCCCTCATTCAGGTCACCTAAAGTCTAGGCAGCTCTGCTACCTGTGGCTTTTCATGGAGGCTTAGACTCTGCTTTGTCTTTCATGTGTACACTCTAGAGACCGGGTTGAAGGTACAGAACCTCAGTTTTGGCTTCTAATGTTTGGGAAAGAACAGCAAGGGCATCTACCCAAACACCCAAAAAATCGATACTTGTCAAATCTGGGTTCATCCATGTAACATTCTTTGGGCAAAAGGTATATTAAAATTGAGGGAGAGAAAAATTGCACTGAGTGCAATGGAAAGCAGTGGAAAGGAAGATGGAATATCTCTCCTACACAGGACAGTGCTCCTAGGACAGAGATGGGAACAGGATATAAATGCAGGTGACTGGTGTTCTCCTGAAATGACAACTGGACTTTCTTGGTACTAAAGTCACCTTATCATGCTAAACTCAGGCACAGATGCCTATTTATATCCATTTTGGTTCAAGTCTTAACCTCGCAGGTGACCATCCTGTCATCACATGCCTGTTCAGATACCTTAATATTCACACCAAAGGTGATGTTTCCAAATTTGGTTCTTCCTTCTAGAATCTTCCATCTCAGCACATTTTCAATAGAAGTATCTTGCTGACTCTAATGGGTGTATCAAGTCCAAGAATAGACTATAGGTTTTCTTCTAGTGTGCTTTCTTCCAGTAAATGCCATTTTTGTATGATTCTTTTATCGTTAGAGAGGAGCAAAGGCTCCAAAAATTCAAGGAAACTTTTTCTTTTGTCATGGGAATCAAGCAGCAGGAGTCACACGGTCCCTTTAGAAATGAAATTCCCCAAGAAATAGCAAGACTGTTCAGTTACTTCGGATGGATACGTTTTCCACCTCAGTTATTAGCCCCTATTTTCAAGTCATAGATTCCTGACTTATCTATTTGTGTTTGCTGGGGGACCCTGGGGAAGGAGGGATGAAGGTTTATGTACTGCATCACTGTATTCTTATAGTTTCAGCATTAGAATTTACTGAAGCATGTTCAAAAGGTGAAAAGATGTGGCTTTTGAGATCCTTATAAAAACTCACAACCATCCTCACCAAAAGGAAAAAAATCTTGAAAGTTCAGGTTCCCCCAATTCTTGCCTTACTACAAAGATCAGCTTGGCATTTCATGGTATGGGAATATCTTAAGGCAAATCTGTCTACTGAAGAAAAATAACTGCTAACTTTGAAATCATTAGATGAAATAGTAACCAGATGAACAAGAAAATGGTAACGCTATCAGAGGCTTTCCCTCAATATATAAGCAAAACAAAGTGAATAAAAATATTTAATAAACATTAAATGCTAAAACCTGCAGCAGCCAGAAACTGTGCATTTGATTAGGTTTGTAACCAATTTGGTTAGGGAACTACAGTGCAGGTATATGGCCCCACATGAGATACTGCTGCCACAGGAAAGCAGTATATAAGAAAGGGAGGCTCCTGCCTGCCTCAGGTCTGACTCAGAGCAAAAAGGAACACTTCTTTTTTTTTTTCTTTCCAAAGCTCTCACAACTATTTCCATTTTTTTTCTTTTTTCTTTTTTATTAACTTGAGTATTTCTTATTTATATTTCGAGTGTTATTCCCTTTCCCGGTTTCCTGGCCAACATCCCCCTAATCCCTCCCCCTCCCCTTCTTTATGGGTGTTCCCCTCCCCACCCTCCCCCCATTGCCGCCCTCCCCCCAACAATCACGTTCACTGGGGGTTCAGTCTCAGCAGGACCCAGGGCTTCCCCTTCCACTGGTGCTCTTACTAGAATATTCATTGCTACCTATGAGGTCAGAGTCCAGGGTCAGTCCATGTATAGTCTTTAGGTAGTGGCTTAGTCCCTGGAAGCTCTGGTTGTTTGGCACTGTTGTTCATAAGGGGTCTCGAGCTCCTTCAAGCTCTTCCAGTTCTTTCTCTGATTCCTTCAACGGGGGTCCCATTCTCAGTTCAGTGGTTTGCTGCTGGCATTCGCCTCTGTATTTGCTGTATTCTGGCTGTGTCTCTCAGGAGAGATCTACATCCCGTTCCTGTCAGCCTGCCCTTCTTTGCTTCATCCATCTTGTCTAATTGGATGGCTGTATATGTATGGGCCACATGTGGAGCAGGCTCTGAATGGGTGTTCCTTCAGTCTCTGTTTTAATCTTTACCTCTCTATTCCCTGCCAAGGGTATTCTTGTTCCCAAAAAGGAACACTTCTAATATCTCTAATCCCTCCAGCACATTCCTTATTCCTGTACTCCATGGTATCTTTTCATTCTTTATGTTTCCCTCTATCTTTTTGTATTCTTCTGTGTCCCCGGTGTAGTAGTGCCTTGGGTATCTCAAGTCCTTTTTGTATTTATTCTGCCATTGCATTTGATCTAAACATTTTAATTGAAAGCCTTGAATTAATGAGGCATGTTACCCAGAGAGTTGGGCTACAATTGTTTGAGATGGTAGGTGGGTTTCTTAGCTAGGATCTCTATTGCTGTGATAAAATACGATGATCAAAATCAACTTGAGGAGGAAATTTCTATTTCCTCTTATACTTCTGGTTCACACTCCATCACTGAGGGTGGTTAGGGCAAGAACACGAGTAGGGCAGAAATCTAGAGTCAGGAACTGATGGAGAGGCTTCGAAGGAGTGCTGCTTCAGGGCTTACTCTTTTTGGCTTGCTTAGGATGCTTTCTATAACACATAGCACCATCAGCCAAGGAATGGCTGTATCCACAATGGAATGGACCCTGCCTCACCAATCATCAAACCAGAGGATACATCCCAGGCTGGCCCAGAGACCCATTTTCTCAATTGTCATTTTCTCTTCCAAAATGACTCTAACTTATAGCAAGTTGATGTAAAAATAACCAGCATAGTTGGTTTTCAAATTTTATAACGGAATACTTGAGCTGTGTCTGAATATTATTCCTTTCTACTCATGGAAGTTTAGAGATAAAATTAAAAGCTATCATTTTCTGAACATGTAATAGGTACCAAACACTTTGTAAGTGCTTTACATGTCTTGTCTGCTTTGCACATCTCTTTTATGAGATTGTTATAATTACTGTCATCATTTTCCAAATGTTGTATGAAGTAAGGAAGCAGGTCATATGGCTAGTATTCAGTGGCATTGGAACCCAAAGCCTTACTACAAACAGCCTGACCTCAAAGTCTGACTACAAATAACCATGCTGGTTTTTCATGTCCGTCCTAGACCTAAGTACCTGTGTCCTGAGCAAATAGTGAGGAGACATGCAATAGTTGCATCAGGACATGGACTCAAGGTCCATTCTTTACAGAGAGAAGGTCTGTGCAGGAGAAAAGTTCCCTTGATTCATCAGAATGGCTTCCAACAGTATTAAAAAGCTCCCAAATTTCTACCACATCTGTTATCTTACCCCAGTGGGAGCCATTATGATCTGCCAGAAGGGACGCCATAGCCGTGGGTACTCTTTTCTTATGTACTGTCCTTTCTGCTGTCAGCGCAGCAGCTGAATGCTACTATTCAGACTTGAGATGGTAGCATGTTAACGTTATAACATTAGATAACATAAATGTTAGAATGCTCCTATTCAGACTTGAGATGGTAGCATGTTAACGTTATAACATTAGATGACATAAATGTTAGAATGCTGACATTCAGACTTTGCGTTGGCTTCCTGGTTTACTCAGAGCAAAACACCAAATACACACGTGAGCCGGTGCCGTGTTTGTAGGATGTCTACCACCATTCCTTCATTACCTAACTCTAACTGCCAGTTACATGTCACTAGGCATGTTTTCTTCCCCTTGCACTTCATGATCCTCATGTCTTGAGAGCACCTCCTTCAAATGTTACCCTGGTCGCTGGTAGAACATTTTGCAGCACCCTCATTCGGTCAGTAGTTGTCTGCCCAGCCTCCCTGCGTAAATTCTCTCCTTACTAACCATAACCTTGTAGGAACATTTTAATTTTCTCTGCTTTCTTTCCTTTTATATTTCCAGAATGGAGAAGCCAGTGGGTGTTTAATAAATTGTCTAATGAAGACATTATTATATTATGAAGTTGTCTTGAAGGATTAAGCAAACTAACACATGGAAAGCATTTAGAATAAACAATACTTAGAGTGAGATTGATGTTTAATAACTCATTATTATTATATTGTTATTAAATTATAATATGAGAGTTGTTGAATGAATAATATATTGAAACTTTAAATACTGTTACTCTGTTGTCTCCTAGAAAGAATCTAATGAAGCCACAGATGTTTAAAATATTCTAATTTAATTGCCAATGAGCTATTATAAGAGATGCCAACCAAATCATTTTTATCCTCTTTTCCTGTTATCTAGAGTGGACATTTTCTTAGCCTCTTTCTTGCATTCATTTCTTTTCCTGTCATGGCTTTTGAAAAGAGCTTGTGAAGAGGGTCAAACAGCTTTCATCACAGTAAGGTCTTCAAGAGTTAAATCACATAGCAGATGAGCCTTAGGAAAAAAAGCATACAACACATTTATCTATTCTGTTTCTCCTAGTGTTCCATGTCTCAAACAGTTACATTCTGTTTGAAGATTTTTAAACTTGTGTAATCCTAGCCTATATGTTATATTCCTAGGAATATATATATATACATATATATATATATATATATATATATATATATATCTCCCAGAGGATTTTTGCTGATCTTCCCTAACTCTTATTACACTGAAGAACATCATGCCTCCTCTGTCCCTGTCTTTCTTACATTTGGACAGTACATTGTCCAGACAGTGTATAGAATAGTAACTTGAAAGGTATTTTAAAATTAAATTTTTGCTTATTGAAGAAAAATATTTTAAGTTAAAATGAGTGCTGGGGAGAAATCTCAGTGGATAAATGTGCCTGCTGCTAAGTTTGATGACACGAGTTCAATCCCTAGGACCCACATGGTAGGAAAAGAAAACTAATTCTTGCAAGTTGCTTTCTGACTTCCTCATGTACATTGTGGTGTGTGCTCTTGTTCACTCACTCACATACATACACACACACACACACACACACACACACGTGTGCACACACAAGCATTCACAAACACATAAGAGAGGGAGGGAGGGAGGGAGAGAGAGAGAGAGAGAGAGAGAGAGAGAGAGAGAGAGAGAGAGAGAGAGAGAATAATTAAATAAATGTAGAATAAAGTTAAGTTATTCTTCCTCAAAAGAAAACTGTCTTGGACAATTGTCATGAATGAAAACTTTCCTAGGAATTGTGGGAGTTGGTCATTGGCAAGATTTTCTAGCCTATTAGCTATGGGGACTTGAGGGACAATACTGCATTATTTTTTTCTGTGTTAAATAATTTTATCTATTTAACTATTTATTTATTCATTCATTCATTCATTTCATCCTGACTGTGGTTTCCCCTCCCCTATGTCCTCCCAGTTCCTCCTTCCTTTTCTCCCCTCTTATCCTACTCCCACTGCCACCATCCACTCCTCTTCTATTTTGCTTCCAAAATGGGCACGCCTCCCAAAGTACAAACCAAACTTGGCATACCAAATTACAATAAAAATAGGCACCTCCTCTTTTATTAATGCTAGACAAGGCAACCTAAGAGGAAACAAAGGTCTCAAAGGAATGTAACAAAGCTAAATATAGCTCCTGCTCCCACTGTTGGGAGTCCCATGAGAACACCAATCTACACAACTGTTATGCATGTGCAGGGGGCCTAGGTCAGTCCTACACAGACACCTCATGATTTTAATATTAATTCCATTGTTGAAAAATGTCATGATAGTGACTGCTCTGTTCCCTTAATCTGTGGGGTGACTCTTAAGTCAAAAGCACTTTGAAGTTTTAGGTATTATCTTTTATTGATGGTTTCATACGTTTATATCCCGAATCTTACTCCTTTTTATCCCCTATCCCTCTCCTTTTATCCCTCTCCCTCTCTTATTAGAACCATTTTTCTTAACGGATCCCCCTTCTATTTTCATGTCTTCTTTCACTGAGTTTACTTAGACTTTCATGCACAAGTGTGGGCAGAAAGTTATTTATTAGAACAAGGGCAAATAATCAAGGGCTACACCACTGAAGAGAATTATACTTCCCAAATGTCATATAATACTCGAGCTTGATTTATTACTAAGACTTCAGTTAATGAGAAAGTTCATTTAAATCATTCAAATCATTTTTTTCAAAGTAAATGTCAAAACCTAAATACTTAGTTCCTTTTGAAATGGAGAATGTTATTTGGTATCAGCATAGTGCATCAGCACTAAAACCATCCATGTTTTAACTTATTATTAAATAAGTTAAAAGTTATTTTAACTTTGCTAAGCTCGAGTACCATATATACTTCCTAAGGAATGTCCATTACCTTATGAGACCATGGGTCAGCATTTCAGGTAAGACTTGATAGTGTTATACAAAGAAGTAACTTTTTCTCCCTGGTTATCAATTCAATTAACTTTTGAAAACATGCTGTCAGTCACACTCAGTTCTAAGTACAGAAAATATATCATTGAACATAATTAAGTTTGTAACACTAGGTCTGTAGCTGAATGGCAGAACAGGTACATAGCATACATGAGGTCCCGGGTTCTACTCCCAGCTCTATGCACATAACAACTAGGTACTTTATCCTTTAAAGGCTGTATGTACATTTTTGTCGAAAGCAAAACAGTAAAAATAAAAAAATCATCATAAAAATAAATGGCTTCTGTAGTACATTTGTAGGTAAGTAGTACCTTGGTAGAGAAAGAAAATAAAAAAGGGTAAATAGGTTTAAAAAACATTAAAATACTATTCCAAGGTAGTCTTTTATAAGATGGCTATATGTTAAGAGAAGTTTGACAGAGGCAACAGTGCAGCCTGCAAATATCTGTAGGACAAGCATTCCACATTGTATGAACAGTCAGTGCAAAGCCCTAATGTGGGTATTACAGAGTTCTCAAGGAGCAATATATAGATCATAAAAGAGGACCATGAGTCTCTATTTACTCTCTCTCTCTCGGTGACAATGGGTTTCATTTCAAGGCCGATGCCTAACTGCCACATTGATACCTCTTTTCTCTTGTCTGTATTTTTCTCCACAGTCACATGACACAGGCAATCCCATTTGATGACCCTCGGTTTGACAGCTGCCAAATCATTCCCCCAGCTCCACGGAAGGTGGAGATGAGGAGGGACCCTGTGCTGGGCTTTGGGTTCGTGGCAGGGAGTGAAAAGCCAGTGGTCGTTCGATCGGTAACACCAGGTAAGGATCCAAAGACACTCTTTGTTGTTTCATAAGACTACTTGTCACACCCAGTGAGAGTGACTTCAATTCAGTTCTGTGAGGTCAAGCTGTGAAGTGAAGTAACACTTTATCAATAGATTGACAAAAAAGACAGAAACGTGCCAGTGAAGTGAGCTTTATTTTACATATTTAAGAACATGTATGTTTGTATGTATATATTGGGGTATTTTGGAGACAGAGCTTTGCTCTGTTACACTGTATGCCTGGTGCTATACCTGTAACCCCACCTAGCATAAAGCTCATGGCAATCTTACTGCCTACATGCCCATGCCTGATTTCCAAGAAGACTTTAAACTGCCAAATCCATCATATCCCTTGGGTCAGGAAAAACACTGATAGTATTACTGTTCCCATTGTATCACCTCTGAATGGAGAAATGCAAACAATGATAAGCAGGCACTCTAATGGATGTAAGTACCTCATAGAAACCAGTGTGGTATTTAGTCCCAGGACAGTTGAATTACAAGTATACACATCCTTTCCATCTCACTAAAGGCAGGCAATTTCTATGCCTCATTGTTGTTGGCATGGATCAAGTAAATGACTTTAGCCAATGACACATTGGTAAATACAATCCAAGCAGAAGGTTGGAATGCATGTGTACTGTTGAACTCTCTTGTGGCTGAAAGAAGGTATGTTTTCCCAGGGATTCTGTTATTCCTACAGCCTCAACCCCACAATAAACTCCTGGGGAAACATTCAGTTAGCCTGAAGCCTGAACCTCAGTTTAACCCAATCTGTAATTTGAATCAGATCTGTCCAGATAAGCCAGGCCTGAATCATGCTAACAACCCACAAATGGGAAAAGAAACAATTGCTGGAATCATCTATTACACAACAGATGTGAACTGGTACACACCACCTCTCCCTCTCCCTCTCCCTCTCCCTCTCCCTCTCCCTCTCCCTCTCCCTCTCCCTCTCCCCTCTCCCTCTCCCTCTCCCTCTCCCTCTCCCTCTCCCTCTCCCTCTCCCTCTCCCTCTCCCTCTCCCTCTCCCTCTCCCTCTCCCTTTCCCTTTCCCTTCCCTCTCTCTCCCTCTCCCTTTTCCTTCTCCCTCTCCCCCTCCCCCCTCTCTCTGTCTTCCTCCCTCCCTCCCTTATCATTACAGGCTTTATATTTTTGCCTCTTCTCCCAGTCCCCCTCCCAGAGTTCTTCATCCCATCCCCCTTCCCGTTTTCTTCTAAGAGAGTACCTCCTCAGCATTCCCTTTCTACGGGGCATTAAGTCTCTACAGTATTGGGCACATCCTTTCCACTGAGGCAAGATGGAGCAGTCCTCTGCTACATAGGTGCCAGGGGGCCCCAACTAACCCGAATATGCTCTTTGGTTGGTGGCTTAGTTTTGGGAGCTCCCAGGGGTCCATGATAGTTGATATTGTTGGTCATCCTTTGGGGTTGCCATCCCCTTCAGCTCCTTTAATCCTTCCCCTAACTCTTTCATAAGGGTCCCCAATCTCAGTCCCATGCCTAGGTGTAAGTATCTGCCTTTACCTCAATCAGCTAGTGATAGAGCCTCTCAGAAGACAACCATGCTAGGCTCTTGTCTGCAAGCACAATAAAGCATCAGTAATTGTGTCAGGGTTTGGTACCCATCAACGGGATGGATCCCAAGGTGGGCTTCTCACTGATTAGCCATTCCTTCAGGCTCTGCTCCATTTCTATCCCTGCATTTCTTTTAGACAAGAACAATTTTGGGTCAAAAATTTTGAAGGTGGGTTGGTGTCCTCATTCCTCCGCTAGGGACCCTGTGTAGCTGCTGGATGTGGTCTCTTCGGGTTCCATCGCCCCACTGTTAGGCATTCAGCTAAGACCATGAAGTTTGCAGGCAAATCAATGGAACTAAAAAATATCTGGAGTGAGGTAACACACACCAAAAAGGACAGGCATGATGTGTACTAATAAGTGGATATTAGCCAAAAAGTACAGATACCCATGATACAACTCACAGACTCCTAAGAAGTGAAACAAGAAGGAAGACCCAAGTGAGGGTGCTTCAATTCCACTTTGAAGTGGGAACAAAATAATCATGGAAGGCAGAGGGAGGGAGGGACCTGAGTGGGAGAGGGGAAAGAGAGAGGAAATGGGGGGGGCAGTTTTATGTATGGAAGAAACAGGAGAAAATTCCAGAGGGCCAAGAGAATAAATGAAAATATACAGCTGCCAGGAGTGAGGGCTGGGGGGTTACTCTATAAAGTCCTAGAGACTTGGGATGTGAGAGGCTGCCAGGTCTCAGGTGAGGTGACATCACATCTCTTAAAGGCTATAATATGACAGTACACTGTATCTCAATTACCCATATGGGGATATACAACTGTCTCTATATCAACAAAATAGGCTTACTCTACTTTTCCAGAAACAATTGATTTTTGTTATTTATTTATTATGTTTGTTTATGTCTTTATTTTAATAAACAAAGGATACTAATCTCCTCTGTCATTACTCTGAAGATTTTGCAAATCAGTAAAAAACTCAATAGTAAGATCCTACTCATAATAAGATAGATTCTGGGGGGATAGGGAAATGGCTCAATGAGTAAAGTGTATGCCATAGAGACAAGAGGAGTTGAGCTCATATCCCTCGTAGCCATTTCAAAGTTTGCATGTAAAGCTAATCATGGTGGCATACATCTGTAACTCTAGTCATGGGGTAGTACCAGACTGTAGATCCCTAGGACTCATTGCGAGCTAATACATATACAGGTTCAGTGAGTGACCATGTCTCAGAGGCAAGTGGAAATGATTTTAAAAAAAGAAAAGCACTAGGCATCAATCTCAGGCTTCCACATATATACAAACATACATATGCACAAAACCCTACACATACATGTACTGTACACATTCATACAAGATGTAGAAGTGTCATTTAAGAAAGAGCACAGATTCTTCTACAATACTACTACAATATGAGTACTATCTGTGACACTTACTAGGCCTTGTAATGCCCATGTCCAGCCTCTGCCTTTTGGTTGCTTGTACTTTTCTCTGTTATCCATGTTATGAGGATTCTCATAGCATCCAATTTAGTAAACTATTGGGAGGTGCATAGAGATCCTTCCACATCTTTTGGATTATTATTACTGAAAGTAATTATTCTCAAGTGTCTGGCCTTTTAGTCAGGCAATGATGGGAAACAGAAGTTGACTAGTGAAGTATATAGATTTTTAGGCTGATTAAATTTTTAATTTTCAATTCTTCTGACATAACCTGGTTGAGTCAAGCACCAAAGATACACCTGAGCATTTTATACTGGGGTTGAGAAGAGTGTTTCATTCCAAGCTGTACCACCACAAAGCTCCTTACTTTGTCCTCAGAGCTTTATGCTTGATTAGATGTGAATCATATTTTTGGACTCTGTGAATGCTAAGTTTGAAACTACTGAGAATTCAAATATGGGTGCTTTTGCTTCAGTCCTTCATAGAAGGAGGAACAAAAATATTAATAAGAAAATACGGAGACAAAGTGTGGAGCAGAGACTGAAGGAAAGGCCATTCAGAGCCTGCCCCACCTGGGGATCCAGCCCATATACATACAGCTACCAAACCCAGACAATATTGCTGATGCAAAGAAGTGCATGCTGACAGGAGCCTGATATAGCTGTCTCCTGAGAGTTTCTGCCAGAGCATGGCAAACACAGAGGAGAATGCTTGCTGCCAACCATTGAACTGAGAACGGGGTCCCCAGTGGAGGAGTTAGAGAAAGGATTGAATGTTTGCAACCCCATAAGAACAACAATACCAACCAACCAGAGCTCCCAGGGACTAAACCACCATCCAAAAAGTACACATGGACAGACCCATGACTCTGGCTGCATATGTAGCAAAGGATGGCCTTGTTGGGCACCAATGGGAGGAGAAGCCCTTGGTCCTACCAAGGCTGGACCCCCCAGTGTAGGGGGATGTCAGGGCAGGGAGGTGGGAAGGGTTGTATGGGTGGGTGGTTGGGGTAACACCCTCATAGAAGCAGGGGGAAAGGAGGTGGGATAGGGGAGTTATGGGCAAGAAACCAGAAGAGGATGACATTTGAAATGTAAAAAACAATCCATTTTTAAAAAAGGCAAACAGCACTGCACAACCTTTTAAAATGGGTTTTATAATATAAATTCATGTACACATGTGTGTACATTCATGCACACACATGTGCACACACATGTACACACACACAGAAGGGGGTGGGAGAGAGAGGAGGGGGGAGAATTGTGGAAGTCCTACTTCTGGGAAGCAGCTTGCCCATAGATGAGGAAGACATATAGCACAGACAGAATTCTGTACACAGGGAAGCAGGCAGTGGATACTCTCCACCCTCTTCCTTTCCATGTCCTGAGCTCTTCTTTGCGTAGAGCCATGAGAGCACCTACTGTCCATTATTTTTGAGGAGAGTAGAAGAGGAGTGAAAAGAGCAGAGTCCTTCTCCTGGTTATTTTGTGAATGAAATTGTTGGTCAGATAAACTGTCTATCATAAAAGTGAGTCTATACAAGTCCCAGGTGATTTCAGCAACATGACCAGATTTTTTTCACAGGGCACAACCCAGTCATCAGAGCAAAGGTGGTGAAACAACTCTCTGAAGGAGACTATTATTTCATATTTTGGGAGGATTTGTCTGTCTCTCCCAGAGTTCTTGATTTGAGTTGCTTGGTTAACCAAGAGTATTCCCATTTTATCTAAAGGCATAAGTCAACTGAATGTAGTAATTCATGACAGTTCTACCAGAACTCAGGGGGTTAATTCAGGAGGATAACCATAAATTCAAGCCCAGCCTGAGCTACCTAGTGAGTTCCAGACAGTTTAAGCTATGGAACAAGACCTGGTCTCATCAAACAAACAGATAAAACTGACAGATGAAACTTAAGAGTATGTCCTATTCTTTGAAAATGGTGTTCTCAGCAAAACAGTCCAAATCCACCCTTCAGACACCATTCAGGAAATGTTTCTATGTTTAACCAGCATTTGATTAGTAGCCATTTGCTTGACCGAATAGGTGTGGCTGTTTGCAGGTAATCAGATGGTTGGAATAGGTTTCTCAAGTGCACTTTCTGAACTCCTTGTGTGCAAACACAAATTCTCACTGCCCAGAGTTACAAAATAGATGTTTTCTATCACTGATATAAGTGCTTTTTAAAGTTCCTTATTTTCTCACTCCCCAGAAATACAAATTGATACAGTTCGAGTAGCCCATATGCCAAGTGTCAGAGTGTCTGGAGAATAACCAAAGCAGTTTGAATTTCTTGTTAGGTCATGAAATATTCATTCCAATTGCTAAAGAAAGATGTGGTGCACTTATTAGGAAGATAGTATTCTAACTCCACCTATTGCCCAGTGCTAGCTCTCTGGAAATAGGGTGAACATTCTCTAGTATCACATAGCACCATGTCAGTATTGGGAAGGTAACACTGCACTCAGCTGTACATGGGAGAATAATTCAAATCATTGAATAATCTGAGTAATTGCTTAGGGTTTTAAATTTTAAAAACAGTTGTGTATTTCACACAGATGTGGCTTTAAGTCTTGTTTTGCAAGCACGCGTTCAAAAGAGAAGTCAGCCCCTCTGAACTTGTGTTGCATCCTGATATAATTGTACCTTCATGCCTATTGTTTTGCTGCTGAGCTCAGTTCTCTCATTTGGCGAGGAATCATTGTAATATTCAGTGAGGTTACCAAGTGAAAGATTATGCTCATAGCCACGGGCATCATAACTGCCCAAGAAAAACATTAGTTTCTTTTTTTTCCCTGAGGAATCCAGCTGAAAAATGAAACACCCTATGACATCCAGAACTGTCAGGCCATCACATCTGGGCCTGCCTGTCATATTGATCAGAAACAATTTGACCAAATGTCAACAGCAGACAATGCCACTAACAATGCTATATCAGGGCTTGTGAGCATAGACACAAACATCCAAGCACACTTGAAGTTACAAATTTGACTAACTACACCCCTTTGCTACTGACATAGGGACAAATTCATTGTTAAAAACTTAAGTCACAGCTAGGTCTCCTTCCTTCATTAACTTTATTTTATTTTTTTTACTTGATATGTATATGCATTTTCCTCCATGTCTATCTGTGTACTACTTGAGCGTCTGGGGCTCTTGGAAGGGGTCATAAGGAAGCATTGGATACCCCAAGACTGGAGTTACAGACAGCTGGCCTCCTTATGGTTGCTGTGAGTTTAAACCAGGGTCCCCTGAGGAGCAGCCACTGTTCTGAATCACTGAGCCATCTCTCAAGCCCAATGGCTCCTTCATTTAAGCTCTTAAGCAATCATATAAATATTTGTGACGAAACTATTTTCAATTCCAGTTAGCATCAAAACTACAGAATTTGCCTCCACTTCTTTTAACCTGTCCCAACAGTACTTTACACACAGCCAAATTTTATAAGATGTCTTTTCTACCACTCTATGGTTGAGTGTACTGTCTCCATACTTGAACAAATGCAGGCACAATTTTTTCAAATCTAGCCATGGCTAGGTTGTTGCAGAAGATTACAGGTAAAGACATAATATCTTGACTCACTTCTATTCCTGCTTCAAATATCACACAAAGGGTGGCTAGAGAGATGGCTTAGAATTTAAAAAGTTCTAGCTGTTATTGCAGAAGTCCTGAGTTTGATCCCCATTAGCCAGATGCCATTTCACATCTGTCTATAACTCCAGTTCTAGGGGGATCTAATTCCCTCTTCTGTCCCCTGCAGGTACTGCACACATGTGGTGTGCAACCATACAAGCAAACAAAACTCCCACACTCATAAAATGAAGGAGAAAATATATGGGAAGCACTGAGAGCATAGTATGAGTCTTTCTGGTTAAGTCTTAGTCCAAGATTTTCTGACAAGTCAGAGTGCAATCTGGCATTAGAGGGATCTGTTTTTGCTGAAAGCATAATTTTCTCATAACGGGAGGAAGATTTTTTTAAGTGGGTGGCCAAAGGAATTCTCACGGATGTGTTTTGCTGTCATATGTCTCCAGGTGGCCCCTCAGAAGGCAAGCTGATCCCGGGAGATCAAATTGTAATGATTAATGATGAACCAGTCAGCGCTGCGCCAAGAGAGAGGGTCATCGACCTGGTCAGGTAGGTGACATACGCATTCCCTTGTACCTCATTCTGCTCTTTTCACAGAGGTTGATGCGTGCTTCTCAGGCCTTATCTAACAGAGCAAGAGTTTCCTGTGGGCAGAGGCAGTGCAGAATCATGAGCCTACACATTCATGTTATAGAAATGTCAGTGATACTAACTGCTAATAAAAGAAACAAAGAAACTTTTAATGATCCTTACGTCTCCATTACTATAGCCAAATGTTGCATTTCATTTCTATCTCGAATTACTAACACATTGATTTTTTTCTGTAATCAGGGAGACTAAAATACGAGAACTAAATATAGCATAAAGTGATGAGTAATTTTATATACTTAATTCCATGGATACACAAACATAAAATTCACTGATATTTTTCATACTTGCCTGAATGATTCACTTTGACATCATCAACTGAAACAAAAGTATAATTAGGTCAACACCAAGATATGATTTGTTTATTAGTTTAATTTTATGGCAGACACAAATTGTTAAGTGATATTTTTAGTTGGGCATCAGAGAGCACATTTTATACGACTTTTCAAATGGTGGTCAAATGTTTGCTTTAAAGCCCACTGAATTGTACTTTCTCTGGAACTGATGGGCAAAATAAATCTGTAGAATTTATGCAGGTAAAGCAAGACCTGTTATACAGACAAATCCATTCATAAAGTGGTGTCAAAGGAACAAGAGGTGTGATGGTATGACATTTGTCTATTATAAACTGACACTTTAAACTGGGGAAGAACTCTCCTACCATGTATTCTCATGCAGAACAGAAAGCACCTATGCATTTTGGAAAGAGCGTTAAATATTTTGGACATATTTAGAAGAAATCTTCCTTCTCAAACTTGGTTTTTATTTCACAAAGACACCACAGATGGTTATGTGACCTTGGAAGAATTAGAAGATGGGTAAGAAAACAGAGGAATAGAAAAAGAGGGGTGCTCATTTTTAGAGTGAGCAGCTATCCCAGTCTTACCATCAGCAAAGGAAAAAAACTCCGTGTACTAAGAACATTCTGTCAGTCTCCAAATGGTTGGTATTTGCTATCATCTGGATGTTTGTGTTCTCTTCCGATCCAAGTTCATATTTTACAGTCTAATATGTATGGTGATCGCTTTAGGAGGTAAGGCTTTGGGGAAAGTAATTATATCATGAGAGAAGAGCCTTCAGGAATAAGATTAATACCATTACATGTATAAATGCAAAACCATAACTCTCATCTCAAAAGGGATAGATAACAGGTAGTTTATTCTAGAGACAAATATGAGTGGTCATGTTGCAATAACACAGATTTCCATCACCTCAAATTCCACGTTTCAACATGGAAGCAGTTTCAGGATGGTTTTGTAATAACAAAACAAAGAAAGTCATAAATCAAGACAAGTCCATTGATGGAAAGATCAGCGAGGCAGGATATGGCAAAACAGGAAACCTCTAGTGATGGCCTCAGATCTTGTCTGTTGACAGGGGCAGCTTTTGGGTGATAGAAGCTAGTGATCTACAAAGGGTTTTTAATCTGTTCATCACAAAATGCTAAGTCTGACACAGAGGTAGATAAGAAATAGCTGTTTAGAAGGTTAAAGATAGTTGAAGTTAAATTGTTATTTGGCTACATACCTGCACAATCCTAGCCTCTTCCACAGTCATTAAAGTTCCTATAAGCTAATCAACCTTGCAGAATGTCCAGATAGGGATTCTTTTTTGGGAACTTTCCATCCAATATGTCATTATAAAAGGTTGACTATGTTACTTCTGCCATAGTATAATGCCAAAAAATGCTGCCTAGGACACTGGAGCCTTCACCAGATTGTGAATCTGCTGATGTCTTCCTAGTAGGCTCTTGGTGCCACAGACCTGTGAGCAATAAACTTCTATTATTATAAATTACCAAATTTTTTACAATAGTTTCGCAATAGCCGCAAAGCATTAAGTCATTCTTTATTAGTCTGGGCCCAATATAATGACATCTGTCCATCTAGATGGAGAAATAATACTTGTACTCAGTAGGCATCTAAAGAACATTCTTCCATGGAGAGGGCACTGAAACTTGTGTCACATTCACCCTGCATCAGGAACAAGGTTTGGTTCGGGAGTGATGGTTCAGATCTTTCTGTGGACCAGAAAGGCTGAACTATGTAAAGACAATTTTTAGAATCTCTAGGTTGAGGCCATTTCAGATAGCCTATATCTTGGGAGGCGCTTGGCTGTCAGCAGGGACATGCTTCATCCCGCTGGGATTCATATCAGCTTGTGTCCTAGAGGGCTATCTTTATGTTTAATGGCAGAAGTCCCATTTTGTTTCCCTCTGGGTACATACCTGTGTGATTAGTCCTATTGATTCCCGTGCTTCCAGAAAGGTAGAAGAAATAGTATGTCTGTGTTTTGGTTTGCTGTGACTGGATTGCTAGCTGCAGGACAAAGTTGGAGGAAAAGCTATCTAAAAGCGTGATCACTTCCTAGCAATCTTACCTGGGGCAACTAAAAAGGTGTCTTTTTCCCCAAGAAAGTTGCTTGTTTTTCTGATTGCTTAATTCATTGTCAAGGGAAAAATGACCTCAATCTAAACCCTCTCCAACTTCAGATGTAAAAGAATAAATGAATCAATTACAAAGACAAGGTGGCAATCAACAGCTTCACATCCAAATTGAGGCTGCCACATAATTTCACAAAACCTGGGAGATATTAAAGGTCTTGTTTGGTAATAAAAAGAAAGAAAGAAAAAATTAAGACGTTGGTATAGAGAAAAGTGAAGAATATTTCATGACACATGAAAATCATATGAAATTCAAATTTCTGAGTCTGTAAATATAGTTTCACTGCAAAAATGGCCAAATTCATTCATTTACATATTATCTAAGAATCCTTTCTCCTAGCCAACATAAACAGACATGTTCGGAATAAACATGAAGCACATGAAGCCTCAGATACTTTTTGTCAGACTCTTATAGGACAACCTGATTGTATTTGATTTGTTTGGTTAAGACAAATTTAGACAGAAGCCCTACATAATATTTCAGACTTTCTCCAATAATATAGTTGTGATTTCTATGAGACTCCCACATGCTATCTAAGGAGATGTTTTCAGTGCACTGAACTGGAAGCCATGCATGCCTTCTATGTTTCCATAGTTCTGAGAAAGTTGTTTGGGAAGCTGTGTTGTTCATGTAACCAACTTGTGACCATTGAGGCTTTTCATCTTTTGTGTCAGGATATATCAAAATAAATTGCTTCCTTAAGCAGGAAGAAACTTCTGGGGAAATGGTTCTGCAGTTTTAAATCTCTTCCTGTGTGAACAGCAAAACCAAGGATCAGGGTTTGGATCCCTATAACCTATGGAAATGTTAGGTAAGCATGGTGGCCCACCTATAATTGCAATACCTGGAAAGTTATAGGGAATCCCAATAGCAAAATAGTTAACTAGACTAACCACACTGAGGGCGGGGCATGAGTTCTGGGTTCATCTGGGAGACCTAGGATGTTAAGTTTGGGCCTTCACAGGAAAATGCACACAAACACATATACATACTACATACATACTCATACTCACATGAAAAAGGACAGGAGAAGGAATTGTCTGCGTTTCCTATCCACTCAGTATTTCTAATTGATAGACGTGTGAGACATATATTGGAACAAATCAGTCTTGGTTCTCTTCACTTCGACCACAAATATTTTATCCTCATGCTTGCTCTAGATAACCATTGTATAATACATCAGAACACACACTGTTTACCAATCAAGAAGATATCAAATCCCCATCCTTGTTTCCAGCTTCCTCACCTTAAGTGAAAACAGTGTTTTGATAAAGACTGGAGAGTGTGGTGATTAAGGTAGTACTCTTCATCAAGGATTTGAAAAGCCTCATTTGCTAACCTATTACCACACCATGCCACACATTCCAACTGTACCATGATTTTGCCAGTAGAAAAGCATCCTTAGTCAGAAATCTAAAAAGAAAAAATCCCAAATTTATTTGTCTCTCGTTTCCACAGAGCCAGTTACTCTTCTAAGTATTTATTGAGCAATTTCAATTCACTGAGACTAGTTTATTTTTCTTCTGTCATTGCCTTCAATTGTGTTGTGTGCTGTTAAATCATCCTTTCCTGTCCATTAACATTATCTTGGGCAGAACCCATAAACACTGTCACTCGGCAATGACCAGTTTGGTGTTGAAACATACATCATTCACCTCCATCTCCTCTTCTTTCTTAAAAAAAGGCAAATTCAACTTGATGACTCAAAGAATAAGGAGTTGGATATGTGTCTACTAAACCACAGCCTCCATTTCCTTTTCAAAACATCATATATATTCTGGTATAGATTCAGATGCCCACCTCTACTCTGCTCAGGTACACTCTCTTTTCCATGGCACTATTAGCCCATGGTGGACCCTGTAGGATGTAGGTCATCTTTCAGTTACTCCTCTTAACACTGTAACTAAATAGTGAAGAAGAGGTAGCTTAAAGAAAAGGAGGTTTACTTTTGACTATGCATTGAGATGATATAATGAGAACTCTGTGGTGGTGATAGTGGCCTGGGAATCAGGAAGCAGGACAGAGGCATGACTGGGACGTTAGTTGACTGCCTTCTTTCTTCATTTTCTTCATTCCAGGACTCTAGCCCATTGGATCAGTCCACTCACATTCCAGCTAGCCTCTCCTCTCCTAATCTGCTTTGGAAAAGTCCTTCACAGATACACCCAAAAATTACACTTTACTGAAACCCTAGAACAGTTATCCTCAACCTTCCTAAGGCTGACACCCTCTAATACACTTCCTCATGCTGTGGTGACCCCTCTCCAACCTTAAAATTATTTTTGTTTCTACCTCATAACTGTTGTTTTGCTACTTTTAAGAATCATGATGTCAATATCTGATACACAGGGTAGCTGACATGCTATCCCGGTGCAAAGATTATTCAACCAGCAAGGGGCAGCACCCCACGGGTTGGTAACCTCTGCCCTAGACACTTCTTCAACTTGAAATCTCAACAGGAAACAATGTATCACTATAGGCATTCCCTTGCATGGAACATTAGTACCCTACCCTCTACCTGCTCAGGCAAGTACATAGAGCCCACGACACTATGCACTTCTGTCACTGGCTGCCCCAAACTCAAATCGACATGGCTGTCCACATGTGAGTTACCGCCTCTGAAACTATGAGGCAAACTACACATTTGCCCTCTGATTTCTTTCATAGATATTTTGATGTAGCCATTAGAATCCAACAAGCAGAATGAGACTTTAGATATCAAAAAACAAACAAACAAACAAAAAACCCAAAAAACAAAAAACAAAAAACAGTTTGCCCCACAGAAAGTACTGTACCATGTAAAATGAAAAGCATATGGGAAAATAAGAAACTTTAAGTCTTTCTTATTTCGCCACTTCTGGTAGGATGATCTCGGGAAGCTGTGGTGCTCTTCTGCCTACTCATCATTCTTGGGCCCCTTCTGAATTGCCCACACGTACATGCTTCCTATGCTCAGATATGAAGTTTTTACGGGTAAAAAGCAGGGGTACTGATAAAGCCACCCTATTTGCATGGTAGTGCCCTTTGGAGATCTGAATTCAGGGATCTCTCTCTCTCTCTCTCTCTCTCTCTCTCTCTCTCTCTCTCTCCCTCTTTCTCGTGTGTTTTTCTCATTTTCTCAGCCAGATCATCTGAATAAGACAACCACAAAACTCCCTAATCATCAAGATAGCAACTTGAGAAGAAAACATTAAGTCACAGCAGACCACCAAATATCCATCCAATAGCACCACGGTCATCTTTTCCATTCTTTACCAGTTTCTCATAAAAATTGAGAAAGTGGAAGGAAAGCTGTTGTACAGGTAGATAGCAGTTATCAGAGTCTATTTCTCCTCCTCTTAGAAACTTCTAAAGGGTCTCATTCACTTGATGTTCATTTTATAGCATAGTCTTTGTATCCTTTTGCAAATATGCCATGGATATATGACAAAGAAACACTTTTGATATGGAAGGGAGGCTGATATGAATCAAAATACCATGAGAAAAAAAATACCTTACTCCTTGTTCAATGCTTGGCTCGTGTGTGATGGGCTTGATAATGCATTAAATGGATTTTTTTAAAAAGCACCTTTTGAAAATTACAGCCTTACTCGGGTCCCTCCAAGTTTTTACTTCAGCTTAAAAGTCTGCAAATATTTGAATAGCAGTTATTGAATAGATCCCTCAGAAAACCATTTTTCACTCATTTATGAAATATGTATACACCATGTTTGTGCTTTATGTAATCAATGGACCCACATAACAGTAATGCAGAGATCAATGAAACAAACCCCAACCCACTAGTGCAGTTGGATCTTGAGTACAATGAGCAATGGCTTCAATTAAGGTTGTTTATTAAGACAGACAAGCCTCCACATTGAACAAACAAAGAAGGGTTATTTGAAAGGAATTTTTCTAATGGATAGAAGCGAGGGAGTCTAGATACAATCTTAACAGTTAACATTTGATCCTAACACATGCTAGCTTTTAATTGAAGGACAATACATTTATCTTTATGAAAGTAAAGGGATGGTTTATTTTAGCAAAATAAATGCAAGTACAATGATACAGTGCTGGCCTCTTCCTTCAAACTCATTAAATCCCAAATTTGAAACAGTGTATTTTCCAATAATGCATTACAAAACTGCCATGTGCCTTCCCATAAGTTTACTCATTCGTCCCCCATAGTGTGCTCTGACCTAAAAGTTGAGCTCTTACAAAATAATCTCCTGTTGACTGGGCTCCTCAGCCACTCTGTGGTTTAATGTCTGTAACTTACACAAGATAAATTCCCCTTCTGTTTAATAAAATAGCCCATTTTCTTAGCCAGTAAGGAAATTCGGAAAAACACTCATCATTTTAATAACACTATAAAATTCTCTCCTTAAATATTGGCATCTCTTTGCATGTCTAAGTGGTTTAGTCTTGTTTTGTCCCTGTATCCCTGCACTGCAGCATTTGCTCGTGACTGTGTATTTGTTGCTGTTGTTGTTTTGTTGTGGCGTTTTCGGATAGATTCTTGTCTTTGTGGATTAGTTCATTATCATTTGGCTACTCTATTATAAACATTTATTATTTTTTGTAAGAAAATGTAAGTTTGTCGGAGACTAATTTACTGCTATAGTAACCATATTTCGTTTTTTCCTATGTCATCTCAAGAAGTGCTATAATTGCTACGCTGAAGTTAAATGACTGCCATTCATTTTATAGTTTTCTAAGTTGTTAACGCTAACTTATACTTTAGAGTCATTGAGGAGACAAATCTCTGAAAAACTCATGCCCTTTACAAATTACCATATCCTTCCTTAAAATCATAGAACCCAAGGGGTCTCTGTCTTTGACCTTTCACAATTAAAAACAACTTTAA